>NW_027467738.1:182500-222500 GCF_046742065.1 Oratosquilla oratoria
AATACACACACAACCATATTGCAAATCAAAAATAACACAACTACATGCACAAACATCTACATAAAAAAATTCTTCTACTGAAATTATTTTAATTTCCAACTTTCTCTCCTACTACATCTCATTTCAGTTTACCTACCACTAAAATAATTTCCAATTTCTCTATCTTTCCCTAGGACTAAGCCTCCTACTCGTTTTCTAACTTTGTTGGATGAGGATAAGAAGAATAAATATTCCTACGTAACCTCACGGTTACACATATTAATCCCAGCCTCCAACCCCAAGTCTCCTGCCCACACCTCCAAAGCCACGACACCACGAAATAAATATCCCTAATCGCCCGGTGGCAGAAGCCCTCTTTTATACACAACTATCTTTTCATTTTCATACAGACATCTCTTCCCCTCCTACAACTACCGATCCCGCGCGAGCGGGTGGTCTGTCCTAGCCAGTCCACTACAAAAGAAACTCCAGTGGAAAAGACAGATGCAAGCAACAATGAACCATTAGAAGAAGAACCACAGACATCTACCGCCTCATATACAAAAAAAGCACCAGACATCAACACAAATGATCAAGATCACCTGATTACAGAGAACAGTCAGAATAATATTCAGGATCGCTCACGGACTCTAAGAAACACATAAAACAATGATATAAAGAGCACACAGATACAACACAAACAAAACAAATAACATACGTTACCTTAAACAAAAGAAACAACAACACACATAACCTAATAAAAGATCGTAGAACAACACAAGATGGAACAAGTGACAATAATACAACACAACGTACTAACAAGGACATTCCACAGAAGAAATGAGCTGAGTAACTATTACCTAAAGGTATCACCAGAAGTAATATTACTCAATTCCACAGGCAAACACAACATAAAAATCTGGAACGATAACACACACACACACTAAACACATACAACGAAGACAACGCTGGCATTGCGATTGCAGTAAGGAAAGGGGTAGAATACAAATTGCTGGACTCTTTCCAGGAGGAAGTTCTAGCAATAGAACTACAAACCCAGAAGGGCCCAATAATAATTGCCACCACCTACCTACCCCCTCGCAGACCACACTTCCCAACCCAAGACATTCTCAGCCTCATGCGCAAACAAATACCAGTATATCTCATAGGGGACTTAAACACACATCACAATACATTAGGACACAGTTACAACGATGCACTTGGCACAACCATATACAACTACATAAAACAAAATCACAGAATGGCTTGACAGAGAAACTGAAAAAAGTATTGTTTATAAGAAATACAAGTGCTCGGGTGCACCTAATGACTATCAAAGTTGTATAATAATACAGAGAGATTAAAAAAAAACGACAATGCCAAATAAATATCGATGATAAATCCAAAGAGAACCCCAAACCATTCTATAGTTACATTAGATATAAAAAAGGTTATTAGGAATCACACTGGCTCACTATTATCTGCTGACGGTCAAATTGGCTATTCAAATGAAGGAATGTATGATATTTTAAACAACTACTTTAGCTCAGTATTCGTAAACGAAACACCTCGAAGTGAACTCCAAACTGAAACCTGTGAAAAGTATAGGGTGAACTTACTACGGTAAATATAACAAAATAAAAAATTAAAAGGTGTATAGAAAAATTCGAAGTTAATAAAACACCAGGGCCTGACGGTTGACATCCGCGAATCTTAAATCTTCCCAAGAGAACGGATGTTAGCTAACGTTACTTCCATGTTTAAAAAAAGGTGACAAAAAGAAATAAAATAACTACAGGCCTATAAGCTTGACTTCAATCGTAGGAAAATTGTGGAAACTATCATCAGAGATGCTATCGAACATCATTTAGAAAGTAACTGTTTGATAATTGATAGCCAGCATGGATTCAGACGGAAACGTTCTTGCGTGACTTACTCGAATTCTACAACACAGTCATCTCGAATTATGACAAAAGAAAAAATAAGTTTAATATAACTAGACTTTTCAAAAGCTTTTGATACCGTCCCCTACGAAAGACTACTTAAACTAGCTTTACACGGAATAAGTGGTACCTACTAAGTTGGACTAGTAACTGGTTGAACGATCGAAAATAGAGTTGTTCTAAATGACAAAACTTCTAGATGGAAAAATGTTACGATTGGAGTTCCTCAGGGTCCCGTTCTTGGGCCACTTCTATCCATATCATATATAAATAGTCTAGACCATGGACTGAAATCTATTGTCTCCAAATTTGCTGATGGTACAAAAATGTGTGGAATGGCAAATGATCACTTTAACCAATTAGATATTCAATAATATTTAGATAAAGTACAGGAATGGTCTGAAAAGTGGCTAATGAAATTTTTAACACAAGCAAATGCAAGGTTATGCACATAGGAAAAAATAACAGTAAGTACGATTACAAGTTATTTGGA
Organism: Oratosquilla oratoria; assembly: GCF_046742065.1. Taxonomy (NCBI): domain Eukaryota; kingdom Metazoa; phylum Arthropoda; class Malacostraca; order Stomatopoda; family Squillidae; genus Oratosquilla; species Oratosquilla oratoria. Next base: position 184,916 of record NW_027467738.1, read on the forward strand.
AATTCGTTAACAATAGTAGATAGTGAAAAGGATCTTGGCGTAATTATCAGTAACGATCTCAAATCATCTAAGCAGTGTATTTCAACCTCTGAGAAAGCAAATACGATTCTAGGACTGATTGCTCGATCTTTTGACTTCAAAAGTCCATCTCTCATTAAGAAGCTATATACAGTAAATCGTTAGTTCGTCCACATTTGGAATATGCTGTTTCCTTATGGTCATCGAATCTCGTTAAATACATTGACAGATTGGAAAAAGTATAACGGCGAGCCACAAAACTGATTCCAAATATCAAAAATAAATCATACGAAAATCGACTAAAACATATGACTGTTTTTCCTAAAAAAGCATAGACTCAGGGGTGACTTTATACAGGTCTTTAAGATTCTGAAGGGAATTGACACCAAAAGTGACAAAATTTTCACACTGAATGAGAATCCGGCAAGAAATAATGGTTTCAATCTGTCAGAAAATATATCTACTTTGGAAGTGGGTAGAAACAACTTCGCCAATGAATGGGATACATTTCCTGCATAGGCAGCGCATTGTACTTCAGTTCGAAGCTTTAAAGGTCAACTGAAAAAAATATCTTTATTTTTTTATTCCATGTATGAAAATATACATGATAAGAAGTTAGAACACTAAAATGCACGTTTCTAGCATTTTATAGTCTTGATTTTATCCAAACATGATCTTAAAAGTGCCTGATAGCAGACGAACTTTTCAATGTCGTAGTTACATTTTCTACCATTAGGGCAACTGATGACGTAACAGCAGTTGTTTACATTTGCGCGCATCACGAAAGTGACTTCACGTCGAGTGAAGAAGATTTATTGGATTTGGATGCTCTTTCGTGTTCCAATATGGGTACGGTACAAAGATACATGTAACAAAATATATAAACAATAGACTATGTAAAAATACATATTTTTATAAATTCACAGCAAAATGAATAATCATAAATTAGTACTTTTATTTCTTTCAGGCTGTACAAGTATCTTGCTTATCGTAATTTAGAGGAGTGATGTTGGCAACGACTGGGCAGGGTTACCAGATGAAAATTTAACTGTAAGCCAAAAAGCATTGAAAAAAAAAATATGCCAAACCATTCTAAAAAAAACGCCAAAAATGTCAACACATATAAACTTTAATATTATCCATACCTCATAGAAAAAGTTCCAGATTAAGATCATCCACATCCTTTTCACTTTCACAAGTAGAAAAGTTTCCACAAACCTTCTCAGATGTGATTTTTTTTAGCATTTCTTGAGATGCATGGAAGTGTTTGCAGCATTTGCCACTGAGCAATAACTTTGCTTTTATTCTCATAATTGCATTAAGAAGATCTAGCTGCATTCTGTTTCGAGCCCTTGTTTTAACAGATGCTACAAGTGAAAAAAATCTTTCAACTATAGGATTACTGACTGGAGTTATTAGACAGTTAAGAGCAAAGGAGGCTAGCTCTTTAAATGACTGATATTCAAGAACACCTACCCAGAATTGTTCAGTGTCTGAAGCCTGAAGGTACTCCATTTGTATTGAAAGGAGCTTTTTCTTTCCAATTTACAAAAGGAAGTTTTCGATATTGTTCTTCAATGAAACTTGTGTTTTCTCCTGCTATATGAATGAAAGGCATTTCTGAAAAGGCTGGTCTTGAAAATTGGTTTAGAATGGTAGCAGGGCTCAGGTTTGATAAACTTTTGAAAGGTATTTTTTGCTGAAGCAAGTTTATGTGTAAACTGATTGAAAGCTTCTTCTAGGATTGACATGCATAATTTTTTTTTTTTACTTCTAAACAAGCCTCAGTGCTGTTTTTCTGCTTTAGATATATTTTACATTCCACTAAAAATTTAATACCAAAATCAACCTGTTCAAGGTTTCTTTTATGCCCTTTGCCATCAAATTATCTGCTTTGAAGACTCTTTTCATGTAAAAATATTTGTTTGTAGAGGTCATGAGGGTCAGCTTTTGTTTTTGTTTTTTTGAAAAACAGAATTCAGTCTCTCAAACTTCTGCACAATTGGTGTAGCAAACTGAAAGTATAATTGGTTTTTGTGGTCCATGAACCTTTAAGTTGCCTTACATTAAACTTTGCACCAACTGTAGCATTGCCAGGTTTTACACAAGAAAAATATGCCTTAAGTTCTTCCCAGTTCATCAATATGTTAAATAAAACCTTTCCACGAACAAGCCACCAAGTAGAAGAAGGCTTTTCGAATGGGAAAGGAGCAGTCTGTGCTCGCTGTGAATCTGGAACCATATTCATTATCTGAAACAACTCTTTGCATGCTTCTCGTCGTAACTCACTATTACGAAACCAATTAGGTACTTCTGTCAACATGTAGCCAACATTTCCAGGTAGCTTGTCCAGTGCATACTGAATGCATAGTGCTAGAGAATGGCATGTGCATTTGAGGTGTATGCAGGAAGGAGATGCATTTCTAAGCCTAGACCATAAAGAGTTTAGTTATTGCATCCAACCATGTTAGATGCACAATCAGATGCAAACCCAATGCAGTTTCCAAGATTCTGATAACAATTTTTAATTTCATCATCAATTAAATTGAATAGATTTTCACCTGTAGCATCAACTATTGGAAATAAACCTAAACATCCAGTCACAATTTCCTTTGTCCCATCACTGAAGACTCTAATCAAAATACACAGTTGTTTATTTATGTGTGGAAACATCTGTAGATTCATCCACAATCGGCATATTTCTTGTTTTGAAAATCACTAATTAGTTCAGCTTTTAGAGCAGGAGAATTAATTTTTTTTTATCTAACATGAACATTTTGTTCTATGGAATTTAATGTGCTCTAGCGTACTACCTTGTCCAAATTCAGCAATTATTTCACTATTGTGGTCAACTGCACGTATTGCACTATGGCAAGTTGTACTTACAACCAACTTCAGCTCTGCAGCTTTAATTTTGTCACCTATATCTTTTTTTCTGATTTGGTACAGTTGTGATATTATCATATTCAGTTGTATTTGTCCTTTCACTGGTTTTTTTTTATGATTCTCAGACATTTCATGGTTTTGCAAATTACTCAATCTTGAAGAAATGTTAGTGGCATAATTTGTAGTATGCTGATTCAGTACCATCACTAGCTTTTTTAAGCCACACAAATGTTTTCTCCCAGTTGCTGTTATATTTCCTATTACTATCATAAGAAGTTTTCCATTTCTTCGATGATATGGGTAGGTTGCTTAAGTATCTATATAAACCACAAAAAAGAATCAGTATCACATAATTTATAAAGTACAACTACAATACTGAAAAGAACATTTCACATGTACAGTTTTCTAATCTCGTGTACAAACTCTCCACAATGTACACTTTCAAGATTGGAGACCAACTAAAAATTAAACTCGAATCACCAACTTGAAGCATGTACACTGCTTGCAATGCAGAAATACTGATATATTGGTATCTTCGCAATGACTCAATAAGACGTATATTTCTATCACGTTAAAGGCATTGCGCACTCCAAGTATCAACTGTTGCAAAGAAAATATGCACAAGAAAACTAAACTAAAACATCCGTAAATACAACGTCAGTCCCGCTTGGCTTAATGTTAAAAATAGCTGTCAAATACGTAAAATCATACACTCAAAATTGTTTTCAATGCAGTAACACAGAAAATGTGCATGATACATTCCAATTTATTATAGATTTTGCAAAAGTTTAACTAAATACCACTCTAATACAACTAGATACAAACCAATAAAGCATGTGTTACCGCAAACTATTACTGGTCACTGCAATTGTGCTAAATTCAAAGCTTCATCGCAATAACTTTGGTCAACACTGTTGATAGATAGATAGAGGGCAGGATAGATAAGATGGGGGAGAGGGAGGGAAGGGGGGATTTGGGGGTTTAGTGGAAGGAAAGAATGAAATGGAAGGAAGTTAGAGTTATGATAGATGTGGGGCAGACCCACTTCCTCGGTTATTTTTATAGTCTCGTGGACTGTTATATATTTGTTGCCAAACAAGCAAAAAATATTTTATAGCCTAGTAAATTGGGAAAAGAAGCCAAAACAAAGTAACTATGGATAAAAAGAGCAAACGGAAAAAGTATTGTCTATTTAATAAAGAAATGTATAAAGAAAAAATATTGCCCCAAGCTAATTCAGAATAAGCCAAGAAAAAGCCAAAACGCCAAATAATTTTTCCCACGCCAAACTGCTTTAAAATAAGCCAGAAATGCCAAATCTGGCGTCAAAAAAGCCAATCTGGCAACCCTGCGACTGGGCAAAAAAAACAACAACAAAAAAACCTGCCCCTCCCGGGTGCCAGAGACCAAATTAGGAAAAAATGGCCTGCGCCAGATAGACATTACACAAGATTTAAACACCCTTCAGCAATTACTTTAGTCTAGATTCTTTGAATTGTATTTGGAACACTAGTTGTCCTTGGTATATAAAAAAAAAGTTCAGTGTTGGACGATTAAACCTAGACCTGTTTCTGGATGATGTCTGTCAGACTTCTCTTGTTTTTCATACTTGGAACAGACTGGTTCAGGAACTTTTATAGCGGACTGAAGTCTGGCATTTCTTGCAAGCTTGTATGATGGATATTCAGAACGTAATCTCAGTAATTCAATAAGTAAAATATGCACATATTCTATGAATACAAAATGGAGATTTATGGTTTGTACATTTTATTGTTTAATTTGTCATATTATCAGAACAATAAAAGATTAGGCAAGTATTAATTTTGGATTTATCACATTGCTACAGTAGGAAGTCCTATGTAGTTTCACAGTTTGGATGCAATATGTATAATGATAATTTTCAATCACCATGCTTTTACCATTCTCAATATAAATTCAGTCCCCTTGTCCCTGAATTACCGTAGTAAAATTACATCAAGTGATGTTTGAAGTTAGATATGTACTTGCCTTTCTTTCATTGCTTCATAAAAAAGTGCTGGGACCTGGGAGCAAAGAAGCACACAACCTTGTGATACGATTCCAGTGCTGATGTTTGTTGACAAGGCAAGAACTGGCCGATATCCCTGAGAAGTGCCTTCTGCATTACTAGCTCAATCTCTTTGTGTACTTTTGAACCTGAAAGCAAGATGATAAGCAGGTTGTTGTGTCGTGCAAGTATGAAGCAAGTGCAAAGCTAAAAACATGGTGCAATGTTGATAATAACCATTATTCTCCGTCAACCAGTTCTACATGCCAGTTCCTTGTATTATAACTTACAAGAAACGCCAGGTTCACACTGTCAAAGACTGTTAAATTTTATTACATTATACAGGGGAGAGGACGAATATTTGATCAAATTTTTGATAGTGTGAACTGGGCTTATTACCTTCTTTCAGCCATTCCCCTATGGTCAACGGGCTCGTGCAGACATGTTGGATATATTTCACCATGGCCTTCGTGCTTGTTGACAAGGCCAGGGTCCCGAGTTTCGAACAGAGTTTCATTTTCAATCTAGACTCTCATGACTCGTGCCCTCTGCACCGAATGATGCAGTCCTTGTTGCGAACAGGATCTTTCGGAAAAGAGTGAAAATTAAGTCCATCCGCACCAGAAAGTTTCGTCGAATCACTGTTGCAATTTGAGGCGACACAATAAACTATTTTTGAACTAAATACTTGATAAAACCTTGCTAACACGAAATATGACAGATCACAGATCAAGATGACAGCGCAGTATGACATTTTATAGTACACGCATATGCCATGCATCAGAATGTAAACAACGAGATTGACGTCGCAGCCGATAGAGCGTTACGAGAACAGCCGAAGATCGGCGAAGGAAAGGTTCGTCTGTTACCGATATTTTGATAGAAATCACATTGAGTAATAATTTTCAGTTGATCTTCAAGAGTCATATAGATAAATTAACATCTAAATAAGATGCTGTAAGGCCTGCCATTTATTTTATATTATTTGTTTGTTTATTATTATTTGTATGACTACTATTTATTATCGTTTATCTGATAATTCAGTATTATTTACTATTCACTTGTTGATATGTAACTTTATTTATTTATTTATCATTATTATAATTTTTTCGCATCTGACCTATTTATGGACCAAAAGGTCTCCTGTCGGCATGCTCCTATTTTGTAATCCTTTGAAGATAAGGTTATCTTAAATGGACCATAATTCACTTTATTTACTTTTTATTGTTAAAGCCAAACGACGTCATACAACTGAGAGCAGGACGCCATGTTGAAAGTGTCAAAGGCTCCAGTTTGCCTTTATATTTCACACCAAAGCTTTAATGATGTAATGCTGCTGATGGGTTGGTTGTTATCGACTGTAGTTTACAACGCAGCAATCCAGGTACCAATAATACTTGGAGCAACACCCGACAAATAATCTAAAAATAATCAAATCCTGCATGTGTCAGTGGTTGTCCTCACATCAACACAACCGATATTTTGTAACAGCACGAGGGCACAGCAACATTCTCGTTTAACACATATCCACGACCCTCCAAACTACTGACGTAAGGTTCGCCTCACAACGTCACACACTCGACGATGAAGTAAAAAAGGGAGGACGTATCATTCAGCAGAATCCTTCGCTTGTCACATCAGGCTCATTTGACACGTATCAACTTTTCACCGTGCGCCGTCGACCGTGTGCCAGGATTGTTAGGGGTTTGACTTTAGTCAAATTCATATCTTGATTCTAGTTCTATGGTTAGGGTGTCTCTTTGGGGCTACATATTACAAGGAGTTCCGTGTTGGTATTTAGATTCATTGTATACTTACGTGGATCATTTCATTATTAAAGTCATTGTTAGTAGGTTTCAGGACAAAGAATCTTGGGTAGTCAAAATCAGAGTCCACTTCATTTTGGTACAAGTCAAGTTGGTTAGAGAAACAGTGTAGGATCATGAATGTAATATCTCATAGTGGGATCGGAGTTGTTGATTGTGGTACTTGGGTTTGTTGATGTTGCCAACAGCGGCGTGTGTTATCCTTTGTGGAGAGGGTGGGTAATTGCTCTGGGGTTACCATTGCAGAATGTTCTTGAGTTTGGGGACGAACCTTTTCGTTTGGTCCACTGTGAAGTGTTGCGGGGCTGGATGGGGAGTGCAACATGGGGACTTCGGGAGGGTTGTTGCTCCCTCATCTTTTTGTTATTACTGTCAGTATTCTTACCGCGTTATAGTTGAGCATACTGAGGGCGGCTCTCCTGTTTGGTTTGGTGTGTAGAGGCTGTGTTTAGGACGGTGTACGCCCTAAATGTCTCTACACAAAATGTCTCCTGCTCCATTTTCAGTGTACAAAATTTCTCCTAGACAGAATGTGTCCGAGACAAGATGTCTCCAAGACAAAATGTCTCCTAATTTTTCTAAACGTGTTTAATGGTATGTATAATATATATATATATATATATATATATATATATATATATATATATATGTATATATATATATATACATATATACATATATATATATATATATATGAAATAGTTATATTCTATATTTATGTTTGACTACAAAAATAATTAGGACATGAAGTTAACTGAGGAGTTATTTTAGTACTGTTCCAAGATCAAAAGTAAGAGAAACCAAAGTTCAACATGATGTCATACATAATTCCACATATGATATATATTCTGTATTCATTTTTAGATAAGTTTTTGGATATACATGTATTTTGATATATTTGATGAATATATGATACACCAATAAATTGATAGGCATCTGTACTTTGATCTAGTAAGGCAGCAGTAAGACAATAGAAATATGTGGGATTTTGGTCTATGGAATTATGTCCTGGATTCATATGTCCACTATCCCCAATCCTTACTTCCCTTTCTCTGCCTACCCTCGAATGCAAATGATCAACACCAAAATAAATCCAACGAATAATTCAGAATAATGAAATTGTGTTTATGATATACAATCACATTTCTTTTGATACATTTAATCAAAACAAAAATATCCTAATATGATATATAGACTTAAACAAATCTAATTTTTTTTTCACCAAATCTAGTGAGGAATGTTGTCCATGTTGTTATCTCGATAGGATGAACATAAGTTACACAAACGCCTCTGTTAATCCACACATTGCTTCCTCAGATGTTTGGTTGTTGGATTACAAAACGAATCCTGTTCAATTTGAAGGCTGACAGACAACGGCATTCTCCTGTCTTATGCTGCTGATTGCTTTCCATATCGTTGGATGGCTATGTCCTACGAGTTTCAAGAAACGGTTATTCCAGGCCTCACACAAATTGTTTGTACGGTCACTATTCTCAATAGTTGCACTATTAACGTTCCACATTTTTGGTGGAAATGACGGAGCTGATCGCTTGAATCTTATTTATTCATTTGGTGCACGAACATGACGGAACGATCCATTTACATAGATGTAATCAAAATACTAGATAATGTTATTGGCTATATTGTTGAGATGTTTTATTCCTTTGATAATGTCCCTCTCCGGTACAAATTAGATAATCCCAATGTCTGAATTTTCTTCCATTTGTTCTGAGTTAAATGGAAGAAGCACCCTTAAGATTCTAAGTCATCGCCAAAAACCGAAAACACTGCATTGTGTGCTGCCAATTCATAGTCGAGCATCACTGTATTAGGATTCGGAAAATAACCCATATGCTCGCACTGTGCCACAATCACATTTAAAAGTTCTTCGTATGTCTGTTGGTTTTTAGTGGTTCGGGATGCATAAGCAACTGATATCACACTATCGCCAAACGGTTGTTCAAAAACTCTTGGTGTCCTTTGATAGTTCCCATCCATAAACCATTTCTTGGTTTCGGATAGCTTCTTCAGGCCTTCGTCACTGGCGAAGATGATCATTCGTCCTTCACTGTGGATACGCTCTTTGTTATTATATAGTAGAAAGCAATCGCCATCTTTTGGGTGAAGGCATAATGTACCGCCTACCACAGGCAAGTCACCTTTTCTTTTGTTTCTTTAAATGGCTGAATGTTTAGTATTTCTATTCCTTTCTTATATGCTGCTCTTTACATTTTTTCGATTGTATTTACATTCTTGATTTTATACGGGGATCACAATACTGCTGCATATTACAGTCTGGGTTGGATAAGATTGTGAGAATTTTGTCATCATCTCTTCATCTATGTGTTGGAAAACCACTCATATATTTGTTAACAGCCTATATGTCTAATAAAAAGTATTTTATATGTTCATCTAATGACAAATCATCCCTTACTAACACTGCAAACTCTTTCGCTTTAATCCTGTAATTGTTTCATGGCCTATTGAACAAACTGGTAGTCCTCTTGTACTTTTGTCCACTTTCACAACTTTGCAGCTTTTCGTGTTGAAGTTTTCCTTTCGCTGACGTGATGATTCCCGTATTGACACTTTGACATTAACTGATTGATTTGATGAAGAGATATAATTTTGTGGATAATTGGCCAAATAAAGAGAGTTGGGTTTTAATAATCTGGAGGAAAGGGTAGGAGCGGAGGAGAGGCTACATAAAGGTGTTTTTTTTATACACTTTGATGGCAACTATAGTTTGTTTGATAAGGTCTAATCATTATGGATATACTTGATATGATAATAAAGAATAAAGAGAAATATTATTGACAAGAGACATTTTATGCAGGAGGCATTATGAACCACAAACCATGGAGACATTATGTACCGGATCCGTATATGTATATATATATATATATATATATATATATGAGAGTAATTCGCTAATAGCAGCGACATCAAACCGATAAATTTTTTTGTGACAGTTGCATGCAGGATTCGAACCCGCTGTACTCGGCCATCCGTAAATTACCTTCCCAGTGCCCTAACCACTAGACCACAGAGACTATAAAATCCTTGAAACCTGGAATCGAACTGATTCCCGAGGGAAGGAAGATCACTTATTACGGTGATCCGAAATTCCTGTTTTACTCAAGGACCAGCCCACCAGTGGTATGGGGTAAGGGCCGAGTCGAATCCCTTTCACGCTTATCGCCATTGTAACTATGAGAGTAATTCGCTAATAGCAGCGACATCAAACCGATAATTTTTTTGTGACAGTTGCATGCAGGATTCGAACCCGCTGTACTCGGCCATCCGTAAATTACCTTCCCAGTGCCCTAACCACTAGACCACAGAGACTATAAAATCCTTGAAACCTGGAATCGAACTGATTCCCGAGGGAAGGAAGATCACTTATTACGGTGATCCGAAATTCCTGTTTTACTCAAGGACCAGCCCACCAGTGGTATGGGGTAAGGGCCGAGTCGAATCCCTTTCACGCTTATCGCCATTGTAACTATGAGAGTAATTCGCTAATAGCAGCGACATCAAACCGATAATTTTTTTGTGACAGTTGCATGCAGGATTCGAACCCGCTGTACTCGGCCATCCGTAAATTACCTTCCCAGTGCCCTAACCACTAGACCACAGAGACTATAAAATCCTTGAAACCTGGAATCGAACTGATTCCCGAGGGAAGGAAGATCACTTATTACGGTGATCCGAAATTCCTGTTTTACTCAAGGACCAGCCCACCAGTGGTATGGGGTAAGGGCCGAGTCGAATCCCTTTCACGCTTATCGCCATTGTAACTATGAGAGTAATTCGCTAATAGCAGCGACATCAAACCGATAATTTTTTTTGTGACAGTTGCATGCAGGATTCGAACCCGCTGTACTCGGTCATCCGTAAATTACCTTCCCAGTGCCCCATACCACTGGTGGGCTGGTCCTTGAGTAAAACAGGAATTTCGGATCACCGTAATAAGTGATCTTCCTTCCCTCGGGAATCAGTTCGATTCCAGGTTTCAAGGATTTTATAGTCTCTGTGGTCTAGTGGTTAGGGCACTGGGAAGGTAATTTACGGATGGCCGAGTACAGCGGGTTCGAATCCTGCATGCAACTGTCACAAAAAAAATTATATATATATATATATATATATATATATATATATATACATATATATATATATACATATATATATATATATATATATATATATATATATATATATATATATATATATATATATATATATATATATATATAGTGGGGGAGAAAGTGAATAAGCTGTCAGCCTCAGTCATTATCTCGCTCTTGGCAATTCCCATGTGGGAGCAGGTCCCGAGGAGCTCCACTTGGAGGTGGTGGGGATAGCATCCTCCTCTTTCAGGTTCCCAGCCCTCGAATCTCGCTTCGAATTCCTGCTGCCCTCCTCTTAGTAGAGAGATGAGGCAAAGGGATGCAGGACATCGAAATTAAGTTCATGACAGGCACTAGATATCTAGTGCTCCTCTAAAGGCCCTGTTCACACTAGCGGTTTGAACTGTGCGGCTGTGTGAACGCCTCCATTGACATACATTGTAATTGAACCGGTAGTGTTAACAGGGCCGAAGATGCCAGTCTCGAATAACCCATTGAGTCCGAATAGACACGTCCAACGGTTTTATTCTTAACAAGGCCAGACGATTTCAATCAGCCGAGGGAAACCTCACATCTCCAGAGAATTAATTTTTTTTTAAAGCAGAAGACAATTTTATTTTATGACTTAGTACAATCAGTTTTCCATTTTACAATTTTGATTACATAGTTGGTGATATTACTTCTGCTATACATGCGATGCTATTCAGCTTTGTCTTTTACAGAAAAATCCCCTCCTATGGTACTTAAAGGTATGCTAACGTTGCATCTGCAGGTGCGCCAGGGAATGGGTCTGGAAAGTGTACAGAATGGAGGCAAATGGCCGTAGGAGACCAATTTTACATTATGTTAACGAAAAATAATCAGTACCTTTCTTGAAGTTGATTATCAAATCTAAGTCAGGTTCGTCTGGAATTCAACAATGATCAAGCACTTCATATGTAGATGGATCTGCTCGCACAAATCATTATTACTAAGATTTTTTTGAGAGAGAACATCGGAGTATGCGTGAGTGGTCACATGACCTCCTAGATGGCGCACAGTTATGCTGAAGCTTCCAGGTCATATGGATGACCCTCTGCTGGAACTACAGCTTTGATTTAGTCGTCATCTGCGGAGAATGGTAGAGAAGAAGAGACTGTTAGATGTCATGGTTGTCGATAAATCTTATTTCTCACATAAAAATATGCGAACTATACAGTACTATTAAGGGCATTCTTATTCATGTCTGTATATGCGCACATCCATAGGTTCATTGATATGAATACTCAAGCAAAAACAGTGAAAAATATATTTTTTGTTTTGTACAAGCCGCGGGATTCGCCCTCCCCGGCTTCGCCGGGGGCTTGGCTGCGCAAACAGCGGCCTACGGCCGCAGCGCTCCGCGCTCTAATTCCACGATAGGGATTCCGTGCTGGGGATCCCGTGTTGGGGTTCCGTCACGAGGCCGAGGCCGAACCCAACGGACATTTTTTCCTGGTCAGTTCAAGGGAACATGGCGACCACTGAAGACTTGCGACCACTGAGGACTTGCGACCACTGAGGACTTGCGACCACTGAGGACTTGCGACCACTGAGGACGTGCGACCACTGAGGACGTGCGACCTCTGAGGACTTGCGACCTTGGAGGACTTGCGACCTTGGAGGACTTGTTACCTTGGAGGACTTGTTACCTTGGAGGACTTGTTACCTTGGAGGACTTGTTACCTTGGAGGGCTTATTACCTTGGAGGACTTATTATCTTGGAGGATTTATTATCTTGGAGGATTTACAATCTCGTAGGACTTGCAACTTCAGAGGACTTGCACCCTTGTAGGACTTACGATCTCGGAGGACTTGCTACCCAAATTACGGAAAGTTTATTTTTAATTGTATTAATACAACTCCATCTACTCATAGTCTTTGAGTTCTGTCTTTTACTATATATGAACAATACACGAGAAATTAGTAAAAAGATGTAACATAGGCCTAAAGTGACGCAAAGAAACTGCTCACATTGGAAAAGAAATTTCGTCACAAAACTTTTAAATCAGATAATAAAACAAGACAAAATAAAACAATAAAGATAGAATGGAAAAATATAAAAACAGATAAAATGAAATAAAATAAGATAAATAAGTATAAAATATATATAATTTAGTTACAAATAAAGTAATCAGAAATTATGCTTACCTTCACGACATACCGTACCACAGCCAGTGGAGCGACAAATTAAGTCTTGAGGACAGGGAATTTCGGGACTACACTCATGAATGCATATACCAATTTGACCTGGGGGAATGGACGGGTATCCATTGCCAGGACTATTCTGCCAGAGGAAAATATAATGGCAGATTTTAATAATTAGAAGTAATGGCTAATCAAGTTAACGATAGTTATACTATTGGCAAACCAATAAGTGAAATAAGAATAACAGACTTGTCTAAGAACTGATGGGAATATAATCATAATTGTCAAGTTGAAAACGAGGACTACTGCACCCGTTTTTTTTTTTTTTTTTGTAGATGTTGACACTAGTTTACCAGCGCCTCTATGTAGACAATCACTCGCCGCTTTCGTTTGTTATTTAGCATTCTGTTAGCTGATTCAGTTAGTCGAGGGTAGGAGGATGTGCGCGAAGATGGTATGTGGGACAAAGGATGGTAGGGAAAAGAAGAAAGGGCAGTGAGTGGTCGGATGAAGTGGTGAAGGCGGTGTTGGAATAGAAGGGACGAGCGTATGAGGATTGGTGTGCTGCACGGTGGGACAAGGGAAGTATAAGACGTACCAAATTATGAAAGCAGAAGGCAAGGTGAGGGAACCAAAGAGAAGAGCAAATGTAAAATGGGATAAGAGTTTCACAGATAAGTTTGACAAGAAATTTCGTCACAAAACGTTTAAATTGGATAATAAAACAAGACAAGACGCAGCCGGGCAGCGGTAGAGGAAGGTTGTTCCGAGTTTGACTCTAGACAATCTTCTTGTGTTGTATGAACAAGAAGTTAGGGAAGAAAAGGAGCTCCTCAGATCACACCTATGCTGCTGTTGAATACTCCCAGGAAGTTGACAACATGGATGTGACTCTACCACAAGGTCGGAGTAATGAAAACGGTGAAGGAAGTAGCATGAGAGAGACGCCATCACAGGGAGTGGGGAAGGTGAAGGACTGGGCCAAGATAGCTAAGAACCCGAATGATAGTGTCAACAATGCCGGTTCCCGTGCCAAGAGGATGAAGGTTGTTGGAATGTCTAGTGATCAAGCTAAATCTGCTACCACGAGGGATCCCTTAATGACTGCAATGGAAGAAGCCGATATGGACCAAGACTTGATAATCGAGGAAAATAACTCCACAGACACTAAAGCAGCTGATGTGGATCAGGATATAGTTGGGGACAACAACATTACAGGTAGGGAAAGAGTCATGATAGTATTTCCGGAAAAATGTAACCTCTCTCTGGAAAACAAATACTGCATACGTGGTATATGGCTCTCTTGAATCAACACCCTGAATGTAAGCCACTCTTTAAGGAAGGGTGGAATGCACCATATATCACATTAAACGTTGGTCAGCAATATGACACAACGATAACAGATGGCTTCCAGGGACAAGTAATGAAACCTATGACTGGCTTGCAACGTACTGTGGTTATTTTTGACGTTCCTACTTACATAAATGTCAATTTATTACAGTGTCCAGCTGGATTCCAGTGGCTAAAACGACGGATGGTTGGGAAAAATCCAAGGCCACAACTCCTAGGAGCAGTATCGGGACCTATTGACACAGAAATTCTCATCATCGGTGTTGGTAGGAAGAAAGTTGCTCCCTATGTTCCAAAGCCAGACCTATATCAAAGATGTAGCAAGTGGGGACACAAGAGTTGGCGATGTCGAGCTACATATATGCGTTGTAAATATTGTGCTGGGGGTCATCTCTCAGAGGAGTGCTGGGAAAAGATTCAACAGGAAGTAGCTGTACCACTAAAATACTGCAACTATGGAGGTCAGCATAATGCAAGTTCTCCAGTATGCCCTAAAAAACCACGTTACAACAAGACTCTACCACCAAGTATACTAAGTATACCTACTACTGTATACCAATCTGCTCCTCCACCTACAAGGCCTGCTTGGAACGTTACAGCATTGCAGGAAGAATTTCCACCTTTACAACAGGTGAAAGCATCAACTGATTCTACAGCTTCTAAGGTAGGGTCACTATCCATTACTCAGTCAAATAATAAAGTAAATTCAGTGGCTAATGCGCAGGAGCGATTAAGTTTGGCAGTGGACAAACTTACTGCATTGTTAAATGAAAGTATTGAGGAACTACGAGTGAATAGAGTAGGGCTTGAGAGAAAGATGAAGGAATACACAGACTCTAAATTTAAAGAAGTGCAGGAGTTTGTGCATCAAGATATAGAGAAAGTTCATCGGGAAGTACAGGAATTTGTGCAACAAGACATTCAGAAAGTTCATCATGAAGTATAGGAAACTGTGCATCAAGGCATACAGAAAGTTCATCAAGAAGTAAAGGAAACTGTGCATGAAGACATACAGAAGGCTAACTATCAACAAGCAAAGAATATGGAATCTATCATGGGAAAGCTTGAAAATTTGAAAAAGCGAGATAAGGAGAGGCACGAAAATTACAAACGGCTATCTAGGAATATAGAATTAATACTAGAGAAGTTTGAGGCCTTCAGAAGGGAGGTCATTGCTAGCAAGAACAATAATCAGTGGCCCCTACCAAAGTGATGCAAAACCCTACAATGAATAACAAAATTTTCCGTTTATTGACATGGAATGTTAATGGACTAAGAGATAGGATAACTGATATTCATGCATATATTCTTCAACAGAGTCCTGACTTCATAGCCGTACAGGAAACTGGGCCAGAGGTGTATGAACTCAGAGGATATTATCAACATCTTCTTAGTTGTGATGATGGAAGCAGTAGAGGTATGGTTACTTATATTAGATCTGGGCTTCCAGTTTCCTTGGTGGAGAAGGGAGTCAATGGGGGAATAGAATATATCACTGTGTGTCTACATTTAACAAATGACTATATACATATATCACTAATATGTATGTTCATTCTGGTGCCCTGTACATTGATCATTTACCTCCGCACATATTAGAAGAAAGTACAATTCTTTTGGGTGATCTTAATGCTAGACATGTAGACCTAGGTAGTTTTAAGACTTCTAATACTAATGGCGTAAGTTGGGTAACCTTTCTTAAAGCTAATAATAATGTACAAATTACTGTTGCTAATGTCCTTACACATGTTCAGGGAGGAAGACTGGATTATGTTGCTTTATTTAATATACCATTTTGTACGTGTGAAACTAATGTTGTAGCATCTCTTCTCAGTGACCATTTTGCCCTTAAGACATGTATCCCTCTCTCCACTGCCAACACACAAGTACACAGAAAGAGGTTAAGCATCCCCTCAAGTAAATTTCCTGGGCTTCTGATTAATGTTAAGAAATGGTACAGTAATAACAATACTAATTTACAAGATGCCATGATACTTATCAGGGATTACTTAAAGTAATTAATGAATATGTAGGTGACAACAGGACTAAGCAGAAGCACACTCGTAATCAAAAGAGATCATATGCACATGACCCTGTTGTATTAAATTGTCAGGATACATTGGCAGCCTTACAGAGTAGATGGCAAGCACAACCAAATGATCATGATGTCAGGAGAGCTATGGGGACAGTTGCTCAACATTTGTCTGAACTGAAGAGAGGCATGAGGAAGAAGTATTGGGATGAGTTTCTGAATAAAATTCGTAACACCAAATCAATACAGGAAGTTTGATATCACGTTAATAAGGTCAAAGGTAAGAAAACCTCAGCGACCAGTGACTCACATCTTGCAAAAAAGGTCAAAGAGCTCATTAAACAATGGAGTTCTGCTTCTGCTTTGTCTGGTCTGCCTGTTGGACATAAAATTGCTCTGGCAGAGAATAGGTTACAAAGGCTACAGTTGGTGAATCATAATGTTAAGTTGGATGATGACACTTGTGTACCTATATCAATAGATGAACTATTATATGCTGTCAAAAGTGGTAAATCAACAGCCCCTAGTGAGGATGGACTTACATATGTTATTATAAATGCATTGCTGAATATTGATGGGAAAAATCCCATACTAGATATGTTCAATGTGTCTTACAGAAATAGCACATTACCCCCAGCATGGAAGTCAGCCATAATTATACCTGTACCTAAGAGTGATGGGAAATTTCGACCAATCTCACTTACCAGCTGTTTGTGCAAAATGAGGGAAAGAATTGTCTTACGTAGGTTAATTTATAAAGTGGGTGATAAAATGTCTGAAAATTTATATGGTTTCATGAAGGGTCGTGCTACTAGTGACTGTTTTGTTCATTGCCTAGCTAATACCAGTGCTTCTTGTCAAGTGTATGTAGATTTGTAGATTTGAAAGGTGCCTTTGATAGAGCTAATAAGGAAGTTATTAGTATAACTTCCTTATTAGCTCTATCAAAGTAACTTGTATTGAAGGGAGTCAAAGGAAAGTTATTAGGATGGATACAAGACTATTTGTGTAATAGAAAAAGTAAGGTTTGGTTACAGGGAACACTATCAGATGAAGAAACATTCGAGGTAGGTACCCCCCAAGGTGGAGTTCTAAGTCCTATGCTGTACAATATACTAATGGATAAAATTGTTATACTAAACTCAACGAGAACTGGCCGCTAAGGCGGGGTTAGGGGATTTCCCGATGTTGCCACATCTCCACAGATAACACGGCCCGCACGACTCACCCGCCCGCTCTCTCTCTCTCTCTCTCTCTCTCTCTCTCTCTCTCTCTCTCTCTCTCTCTCTCTCTCTCTCTCTCTCTCTCTCTCTCTATATATATATATATATATATATATATATATATATATATATATATATATATAATGTATTTATCCATGGCGAGAACGTGCGTGTGGATGCAATGCTTTCTGAATGCAGTGTGGGGGCGTGGCTAGATAAGGGATGGAGTGGCAACGTCGCTCTCTTTTGCTCATATGCCATGTCCACGACTTGAGGAAATGAAACCTTTGTATAAAAAACATTGCTTTGATTTTTAACTCAGTGGTGATGTGTGACAAAAAATTATGATATAATTATATGTGGCAACATTATAAAACTATAAAACAAAATTTAGAATAAAATAAAATCATAAAATACTTGTATGTGGCAACACAGGGAGAATCCCCGTGCTCCGCCTTAACGGCCAGTTTTCGATGCATCGAGTATAGATATGAATTTACACAGGGTACCAAAGTCATCATTTATGCTGATGACATACTTATTCAATGTGATACACCTAAAACACTTAGCAAGGCTGTGAATGAGCTTGAACAACTGTGTACATACATGGGGCTTGTCATAAATGAAATCAAAACTAAGTTTCAAGCTAAACAGAAATAGTGTAGGAAATCTATTGTAAATGGTGTAAAAATTGAACGTGTCCTTAACTACAAATATTTGGGTGTACAATTAGGTTATAGAAATGCTAATTATTGTATTGAATTTGTTAAAAATATGTGTGTATCAAGGCTAGTCCCTCTCAAAGTTTTAGCTAAGAGAGGGTCAGGTGTTGGTGTATCTATACTTTGTATGTTTTATATATATGTGATACGTTCCCTCATAGATTATGCTTCACTTGTGTTGGTGCAATTCAATACACAACTTAAATGCTTAGAAGTCATACAAAATAAGGCAATGAGAATAATTTTAGGATGTGCTACAACAACTAAGATAGAGGTATTAAGAAGAGTTAAGATTACCCTGTATTACGAGTATTTTAAGAATAGAAGAAATAACGAGTCAAACTGTATGTCGTATAGTGTGTAATGGTACAAACTCTCTCCAAAGAGATATATTAGCATTATATAATGATAATGGTGTAACTAACAACCCATATCTTCACAAAATATGTAAGGTTCTAAGAAAATTTGATATTATGGACGAATATAATGCCCTCATAAAAATAACTACTAGACCACCTGGAATCCATATAATGTAAAAATTGACATTGAAAAGATAAGTAAACCAAAGGAACAATGGTGTAAATACGAATTAAAAGCACATTTTCTTGATAAGTTGTCACAATACCCACGTAGAAAGGTGGTACATGTGTACTGTGATGGGTCAGTTGAGGGTACCAAGACAGGATGTGGGGTGTTTGTAAGGGAACATTCTTCCTCTGAAGAGTTTCAAGATTATGAAATTTCAAAAAGACTACCAAATAATTTGTCATCAACCAGAACTGAACGGTATGCTATATTAGAAGGCTTACATGCTATTTTGAGTATGGGTAAAAATTTATACTTTTTTGTCGATAGTCAGAGTGCATTATATGAACTTGTGTCTTCCTCTCCAGCTGATTGTGATATTCTTAACAGATGTTTAAATGCTATATATAACCTGGAGAAAAACAATACTCACATTCATTTTGTATGGGTACCATCCCATATAGGATTGTATTTTAATGAAAAACTAGATAGTCTTGCTCGATGTGCAATTAGAGATGTTAACAATATACCTGGTAATGAATGCACATATAGACATATATGGTCAATAATAAGATAAAATGTTATTGCTAGCATGGATATAGACCTAGATAAATGTTGTGAGATGGGTAGTGTAAGTAATAAGCATTATAAGGCAATATCAAATAATACAGAGGAATATCCATATGGTAGACATAGATCCCAAATGGATTAATACACTATGATACTCAGGCTGGGATATGAATATTACTGGGAGGTGTACAGGGAAGCAGAACCTGAGCCCTGTACTTTATGTGCAAGGCCGGGAGGACATTCACTACAACATTATGTACAGTATTGCCCAGTAATCGATTAATTTAGACCACAGGGACAGTGGAACCTCATTGAGCTCATATGCTGTTTCATAGATAATGATATCTTCAGTGGCGGCTCGTCAATAGGGGCTGTAAGACTGCAGCCACCCCAGTGGATTTCTAGGATTCACGAAAATAATGTTAATTTATTTATGTTTGACTATCATTCACATAAAACACCCATTCTCATATATTTATATGAAAAATATACTGCAAAACAATGAGGAAGTGCTTAAATTATTTACTATTTAATTATGCGAAAGCGGGGAGAAGGGGAGAGGCTTCCCGAGCGGTATGGAGAGTATGGACTGCCTAGCAATGCATGCAGTCTTGGCTCAGCTAGCCTCAGTCGTTGGGCGCATCTTGGCGAGTACAAAAATCAAATTACTTTGGCCTGATTTGACTTCTGGTCAAAACAAACCCAAAGTGTGATACCGAGAATTTGACTTTAAAACCTCTCGAAAACACAAATAAGTGAAATCAGGCCAAAGTCATTTGACTTTTATACTCGCCAAAATGCGCCTATATGGAGAGTGTGGACTGCCTGGCACGCAGTCTTGTCTCAACTTTTTTTGTGAATGGGTGTGTGTTCTTGCGTCACTCTTATTTTCGATCGTGTTTTTCAATTTGCCATGTATGATTTTAGTGTCGTCCAAACTTGGATATTTTAGAATTTACTACATTGTAGGTGCAATATTTAATTTTTCATCCAAATTAATTACTTGTTAGTATAGCTTATTTCAAGAAAGTTAAACATTATCTATGATAACAAATATTACTATTTCAAGACAAATTAAATACTGTATGTAATAAATTTTAAAAAGTCGAAGTTTCGTGAACACTACACATAGATTAATGCTAATTTCTAATCAAAATTTGAGTTGATTATTACATTATTTTTACTATCGATTGTGTTACATAGGTTAAACATTATCTATAATAACTAATATTACTACCTATAGTTACTCGGTAAACATGAAGTAAAATGATTATAAATAATCCTTCCAGTTATCCTTCAATCATCACCATGGCAACCAAGGATAGAATTCGGTCTATAAAAGAAGGTTAATTAAATATTGTTATTAATTGAATATTGATCAAAGTATTGATGTCATTTGAATATAATCTGAATTAATAATTTATACTGTTAGTAATTAGTCAATCAGATAAGAATAAATATGAGAATAAATATTAACCAATCAAAATTTGTTTGACAAATTTTTGCTTTTTAATTTGGGCGAGTTTGATAGAAATTGCCAACCAAATTGAACAACTGTCGCTGAACCTCCGATTTAGCAACTTACCAAGTATCGCTGAACCTCCGACAGTTTAATAGTTTCGGTATTTTTCTTCTTTTCACAGGTAGGCCTAGCATTATTTTGCAAAATGGCACAAGAAGCAAAGACGGTTTCTGCATTGAAAGAACTCAATTTTTCACAGTTAACACTTCAAGAGAAGGTAGCAATTAAACAAGCAGGTCGCTCATTACCAGAAATTAAAATTGAACAAAAAGGAGTAAGCCACAACAAGAGGTATATTCGTAATTCTAATTGTGATTGGTACCAAAGGAAAACATGGCTCTGTGGATGTGAAGTTAAGAATGCACTATTTTGCTTTCCATGTCTGTTGTTTGGAGGCAATTCAGTATGGTCCAAAGATGGTTTTACATGCATAAAGAGCTTGGAAGAAAAAACAGAGAAACACGAAAATATCAAGAAGCATATTCATAATGCCATTTCTCTATCTGTTCTTGACAGTGTAAATATCAAAGAAAGACTTAGTGAGTCATACAGACTTTCAGTGAATGCACATAATAAGAAGGTTACCAATAATCGTGAAATTTTGTCCAAGACATTTTGAGCTACCTTTGCGTGGACATGATGAAACTGATGACTGCTAATCCAGGTGTATTTAGAGGACTGACAAATCATGCATCACAATTAGATCCAGATTTGCGGACCCATTCAGAAAGTAAAGCAGTCTTCAAAGGTGTCTCCAAGATTATTCAGAATAAAATTCTCGATTGTCTACTGCAAATATATCGTGATCAGATCAGAAAAGAAATGAAAGAAGCTCCCTTTGCTGCTGTTATGGCAGACGACACTACAGACGTTTCAGAACACACTCAAATGGTTATTGTTCTAAGATACTTGCTACGTGAAGAGGTTGTTGAGAGATTTTGCGGATTTTTCACTCCAGAAAATCAAACAGCGGATGGGTTATCGAAATGCATCCTTGATCAGTTAAACACAGTCCTTGAAGGGAATGCAGAAAAACTGATTGCTCAAACAATTGATGGTGCAAGTGTTATGAAAGGTAAGAAGGTGTTTAGGCTAAAATCAAATCAGTGTACAATAACGCCCATTTAATTCACCGTTATGCCCACCAACTTAATATTATTATGCAAAATGCTGCAAGTGTTACACAGGGTTCATGAATATTTTTCTCTAACCTTTCGGGCAGAGCCGCATTTTTTTTCAAGGTCACCTCTACGTTTAAATGTTCTTACAAAGCACATGACTAGCCGTATTCCACGCCCATCTTCTACAAGGTGGAACTTTCATAGTCACACTGTCAACAAGGTTTATGAACATTTTGAACCCTTAAAAAATGCATGGAGGAAATACAGAGTACATCAAATGCTACTATAACCATACAAGAAGCAACAGGTATTTTGAACACCCTGAATGATGAAAATTTTAAGTTTTGGTTGGAGCTTTTCCACCAGATAATGCCTCATGTAGAAGTGATTTTTTACCAAATGCAGTGTAGAGACATTGATGTGACTAAAGCACATGAGTTTATTACAAACTTCAAAAGGGCCATTTCTGAAATAAGAAATTCCAAATACTGTGAAAATCCCACAAAAACACTCATGGCTGAAGCAAAAGAAGTGTGTGACTGTGTGTGTGCTGACATAGCTGAGAGATTTTCTTTCACTAAACAATTAGTAGCTGCTAAATTGTTCAACAAAGACTGTTTCACTAACTTCAAGCAAAAAGTTACTTTAGAAGAAGTTGAAATAGCCACTGAAGCTTATCCCATGATTGCCAAAGAAAGACTTTTGACTGAACTTAGAGTATTCTATGACAGAAATGATTTGCATGATTTTTCCAAATTGAGTGAACTATTAAAGATTGTGAATGAAAATAACATAGGTGATGTACTCTGTGAATTGACAAAACTTAAAAAAATTCTTTTGACTATGCCAATGACTACAGCAGAGCCCGAACGTTGTTTTTTTAACCCTGAGGAAGGTCAAAACTTTCTTAAGGAGCACTATGAAGCAGGAGAGGCTAAATGTACTTGCCATGATTTCAATAGAGAAGGTTTATATCAATGATATGTCAGGTCTAAATGAAAAAGTTTCTGATCTGTTTGCACAAAACAAGAACAGGAGAATGGACTTTCTTTTCAAATAGCCTAAGTCTACCCTGAGGAAGTCAAGCATTTACTGGTAAGACCTAAATAATTGAATAATTATCTATCTATATAATCTATCAATCAATGGTATGCTAAACAATAACAAAAACATTTAAGATTTTATTTGTGTCTGATTGTGAGACAGCCACCCCCCCCCCCCATCAATAACAGTCACGAGCCGCCACTGGATATCTTAACTAAGATTATTAAAAAACATCCGATGTTTGCTTTCAGGTGGTAAATACAACACTGATATTGTAATGTAATTTATGTAAACATTTTGACAAAACTGTAATATACAAATTGGATATAAAATGTATAGGGGTTAGTTGGCAAGACCCAACTCTCTCCTTTGTTGTATATCAACAATAAACTTATTGAATTGAAAATGAAAAATAAAACAAGACAAAATCAAACAATAAAGATAGAATGGAAAAAACATAAAAACAGATAAAATGAAATAAAATGAGATGAATAAGTATAGAAAATATATAATTCAGTTACAAATAAAGTAATCAGAAATTATGCTTACCTTCACATACCGTACCACAGCCAGTGGAGCGACAAATTAAGTTTTGAGGACAGGGCAATTCGGGACCACATTCATGAATGCATATACCAATTTGACCTGGGGGAATGGACGGGTATCCATTGTTAGGACCTTCTGCCAGAGGAAAATATAATGGCAGATTTTGATAATTAGAATTAATGGCTAATCAAGTTAACGATAGTAATACTATTGGCAAACCAATAAGTAAAATAAGAATAACAGACTTGTCTAAGAACTGATGGGAATATAATCATAATAGTCAAGTTGAAAACGAGGACTACTACACCTTTTTTTTTGTAGTTGTTGACATTAGTTTACCAGCGCCTCTATGTAGACAATCACTCGCCGCTTTCGTTTGTTATTTAGCATTCTGTTAGCTGATTTAGTTAGTCGAGGGTAGGAGGATGTGCGCGAAGATGGTATGTGGGACAAAGGATGGTAGGGAAAAGAAGAAAGGGCAGTGAGTGGTCGGATGAAGTGGTGAAGGCGGTGGTGGAATAGAAGGGACGAGCGTATGAGGATTGGTTGCCGTTAGGTGGGACAAGGGAAGTATAAGACGTACCAAATTATGAAAGCAGAAGGCAAGGTGAGGGAACCAAAGAGGAGAGCAAATGTAAAATGGGATAAGAGTTTCACAGATAAGTTTGAAAAAGAATAAAGATATCTTTGGGAAAGAAGTGAAGAGAGTGAGTTAGGGTGAAAGTCAAGGGGTGAAAAAAATATCTCTCACACACACACACGCGCACACACACACACACACACACACACACACACACACACACACACACACACACACACACGTCGGTCGAGGTGACAGCGAAGTTCGGACTCCGGAGTTATCCAAGGATATCAAGGATCACAACGACAAGGAAGTACCTGTGCCGACTACGGAATAAACATGCCCAAACTTTTCCAAGCTTATACCAGGCTGTCAAAAAAAATTGTGTTAAGGAATCTGTGCGGGAATTTCATCGAAAGGTGAAAGTTCAATGATTCTCTACGAAACAACGAAGATTTTCAATATTCCGATGAAATGTTTGACAGTCTTGAACTTTTTGATGGACAAAGTGAAGACAGTGTTTCTGAAGGTTTTATGAAGCATTACTTTGTCGGGTACAACTGGGCGTAGCCCGGGCGCGAAGCGAACAGCACCGCAGTTCAAGCACCCACCAAAGGAGGAATACAGGGCAAACTACTTAAATGGATGGAAGACATTTTGCAAGGAAGAAAAATGAGAGTAGTGATAAGAGACAAACACTCAAATTGGGATGAAGTAATAAGTGGTGTTCCACAAGCAACAGTTCTGGCCCCAATAATGTTTGCTATATATATTAATGATATGGATGAAGAAACTAAAAGTTATATGAGCTTCTTTGCAGATGATGCAAAACTGTTAAAAAAGTGAACATTGAAGAAGATTGTGAGTCGCTACAGAATGATCTAAATAAAGTCTAGGAATGGAGTAGGAAGTGGGAGTTGGAATTCAATACTAAGAAGTGTAGTATAATGGAATTTGGAAAAAGCAAAAAAAAGAATAATAGGATCATATAAATTGGGAGAAGAAGGAATAAAAAAGTATAAAATGAGAAGGACCTGGGAGTCATTATTATGAATAATATGTCACCTGAAAAACATATAAACAAGATTTTTGGAGAAACTTATAATTTAATAAGAACAATCAAAGTGGCATTTACATACCTGGATGAAGAAATGGTGAAGAAAATACTAATCACTTTGATAAGACCAAGATTGGAATATGCAGCAACGATATGGTCACCAAGTACAAAAAAAAACTGTATAACAAAACTTGAAATAATACAAAGAGCAATTACAAAATTGGTACCAACACTCTCAAAACTATAATATGAAGAGAGACTAGCAAAACTTGAACTACAGACACTAGAGCAAAGAGGAGAGAGAGGAGATTTGATAACTATTTACAGAATCATGAAAGACATAGAAATTATTGATAGAGAGTATCTAATAAAATGCAATGATAGAAATACAAGAGGACACGGAAAGAAAATCAAGAAAGACAGCTGTAGAAAAGATCTGATAAAGAACAGTTTTCCCCACAGAGTAATAGACATTTGGAACAAGTTAGATGAGAAATTAGTGTGTGCAAAAACAATACATGAATTTAAAAATAGTTGAGATAAAATGAGATATGAAGACGGGACACCATGAGCATAGCTCCCCTTCTCGTAAAATACAACTAGGTAAATATACGTAGACGGATTCACGGCGAAGATTGGAGCTCCGAAGAAGAAGGGAAATTTTCGTGAATCTCAACAACGAGGAAGTACCTTTTTGTATTTATAGGGAAGGTGGAAAGCTCGTGGTGTAGTGGGAAGGTGATGGAAAAGGAGAAGGGGAGGGATTACTGAGGAAAATGGAAGGAAATGAGGAGGGCGGCGCACGGGCGCCACTTGACCGAAAATAGAATGTCAACAAGAGATCCTCAGCGGACGTGGGAGAAGTGAATAATTTCAGTAAAATCATTAAGTTTAGAAATATAAATAAGAACAACAAAATGGAAAGTGAAGATAATAACTTCAATGGATTTAATGAAGGGGGGATGCCAACCTCCCCCGATTAGCAAGGCTAGAGGAAAGCCTAGAGAAAATGTCTCAACACTGGGAAAGTAGGCTAGGTCAACTCACAGAGATTGCACAGCGAGCTGATAAATTGGAACAATTAAAGAAGGAAAACCAAAGCCTAACTAAGGAAGTGGAAGAATTGAAAAAACAGTTAAAGGAAGTAAAAGCTGAGAATGAAGAATCAAAGAGGAATAATAGAGAGAATAAAGAGTCCACAGCAAAAGAAGCACAGGGTTGGAAGACAGTCCAAGAGAACAATAAACTTGCATTTAAAGACATAGTGACACAGCAGATGAAAGAATAAGTTGAAGACTCAGTTATTAAAGTAATGAGGGAGAAGGAGAACATAGTAAGAGACTTAGTAGATAAAAAGAAATATATAATTATATTAGGGATGGAAGAGAAGTATAATTTAAACAGGACTACGAGAACTAAAGAGAAAAAAGAAAAAGTAAACAATATATTAGAATTAGTTCAGGAAGATGAACCTGAAATCATGAAGCAAATAGAAGAAATGAATAGCCTCGAGAAATATACTCGATAAGACCAGATAAGACCCGATAAGTACTGATAAGACCAGACTAATTAAGATTAAATTCAGGTCACAAACGACAGCAGAGAATATCTTAGCAAAAACAGGGAAACTAGCAAACAGTTAACAATATAAAAAGGTGTGGATAAAAAGAGAAATGAATAAAGAGGAAAGAGAGGGAAAAAAAAAGACAAGAAGCTAAGGGAAAAAACAAAAACGAGAGAAGACCAGAGTCAGAAAAAGAGGAATTCTATTGGAAAGTAGTGAATATGAAAGTGAGGAAATGGACAATGACAGAGAAAAACAAAAGGGAAACGGTATATACAATGGAAGTAGCAGAAAATTAAGAGTATCTTACACAAATATAGATGGATTAATAACAGGCTTGAATAAACTGAATGATTATCTGAAGGAAAAAGCACTGGACATAATGGGAGTTGTAGAAACAAAATTAAAAGGTCCACTACCACCCAACAGTGTAGGACATGGTGCATATAATTATTGGATTAGAAACAGAGAGACAAAACAAGGGGGTGGATTTATGTTCCTGACTAAGAAGGATATAAACGTGAGGTGTGTCACATATGGAAAGAATACAGTAGAGATGATTATGATCGAAGTGGAATACAGAGATAGGAAGAGCAGAGAGTTTGTAATAGATTATGTGCCTCTAAAAACAGCCTCGTGGGAAGAGAGTGAACATAAAAGTATGTTACAAAACACAAGGATAACATTAAATAAGATAATGGAAGATGGAGGAAGAATAGTTATGATGGGCGACTTTAATTGCAAAGAAGTCTGCTGGGAGGAGATGACAGTGAAGGGTGGTAACGACTCATGGGGAAATGTTCTACTTGAGATGGTTATTGACCATACAATGACACAATGTATTCAAGAGAACACTAGGTATAGAAATGAAAAAGAACCATCGAGACTAGACCTAATAATCACATCTGAACCTAAAATAGTGGAAAAGATTGAATATAAGACACCAATAAGTAAAAGTGACCACATATTGATTGAACTGGAACTGAATGAGGAAAAATACATGAAAAGAAATGAATAATATAGAAAAGGAAGATTAATGTATGAAAAAACAAATTTTGAGAAAATAAGAGAATTCTTTCAAAAAGAAAACTGGGAAAGAATATACAAAGAGGAAACAACAGTGGAAGAGAAATGGAATATTTTGACAAAAATTTATAAAAAAGGAGTGGTAAAGTATGTCCCAAGACAAAAACAAGAAAAAGAATATGTAAAGTTCTGGTACAACAAAAGATGTATGGAGTTAAAAGACAAAAGAGACCAAGCTTGGACAACATGGAAGAAAGACAAAAGACCTGAAAAATGGAAAATATATACTTGTTATAGAAATGAATATGTACAAGTGTGCAGAGAAGAAAAGAGAAAATATGAAAAAGATGTCATAGAAAAATGTAAAGATCAACCAAAACTATTTTATAGATATGTAAACAACAAACTGAAAAACAAACAAGAATTAGAGATATTAAGACAAGGAGGAGTTAAATACACAGAGGAAATAGAAATGGCAGAAATTATGAACAAGCATTCTAAATCAGTGTTTACAAGGGAGAACATACAACCTAGTGATATCGAATGGGAGGAGAAAGTCCCCCCTATGAAAGAAATAGAAGTAACAAAGAATGAAATAATGAAACACTTGAGTAATCTTGATGTCAGAAAATCACTTGGACCAGATGAAATAGCAAACTGGATTTTGAAAGAATGCAGGAATGAACTGGCAGACAAAATACATAGCATAATAAATAGTTCCTTGAAAGAAGGAAAAGTTCCAGAAGATTGGAGAAGAGCAAATGTAGTACCTATATATAAAGGGGGAAATAAAGAAGACCCTGCTAACTACAGACCAGTCTCTCTAACGAGTACAATAGCAAATATTTGTGAAAGAATTATCAAAAGTAGATGGGTAAGATATTTAGAAAAAACAATGTGCTAAATCCAAGGCAATTTGGATTCAGACAAGGACGATCATGCGTCACAAACTTAATGTGTTTCTATTCAAGGCAAATAGATATAATACAAGAAAGAGATGGATGGGCTGATTGTGCATTTCTAGACCTAAAAAAAAGCTTTTGATAAAGTACCACATAAGAAGTTGCTTAAGAAATTAGAAACCGAAGGAGGAATACAGGGCAAACTGCTTAAATGGATGGAAGACTTTTTGCAAGAAAGAAAAATGAGAGTAGTGATAAGAGACAAACACTCAAATTAGGATGAAGTAATAAGTGGTGTTCCACAAGCAACAGTTCTGGCCCCAATAATGTTTGCTATATATATTAATGACATGGATGAAGGAATTGAAAGTTGTATGAGCTTCTTTACGGATGATGCAAAACTGTTGAAAAAAGTGAACACTGAAGAAGATTGTGAGTCGCTACAGAGTGATCTCAATAAAGTGTGGGAATGGAGTAGGAAGTGGGAGATGGAATTCAATACTAAGAAGTGTAGTATAATGGAATTTGGAAAAAGCAAAGAATGATTGATAGGATCATATAAATTGGGAGAGGAAGGAATAAAAAAAAAAGTAAAAAATGAGAAGGACCTAGGAGTCATTATTATGAATATGTCACCTGAAAAACATATAAACAAGATTTTTGGAGAAACTTATAATCTAATAAGAACAATCAAAGTGGCATTTACGTACCTGGATGAAGAAATGGTGAAGAAAATACTAATCATTTTGATAAGACCAAGATTGGAATATACAGCGACAATGTGGTCATCAAGTACAAAAAAAAAATGTAAAACCAAACTTGAAAGAATACAAAGATCAATTACAAAATTGGCACCAACACTCTTAAAACTATCATATGGAGAGACTAGCAAAACTTGTGCTACAGACATTAGAGCAAAGAAGAGAGAGAGGAGATTTGATAGCTATTTATAGAATCATGAAAGGCTTAGAGACTATTAATAGAGAGGACCTAATAAAATGGGATGATAGAAATACAAGAGGACACGGAAAGAAAAGCAAGAAGGACAGTTATAGAAGAGATCTGGGGCCGTATACACAAAACTTGTTAGCACTAACAAATAGCTGTTAAGGGTAACAAATTCCTGTTAAGGCTAACATTTAGCTGTTAAGCACTAACAGTGATACAGAAAACTTGTTAGGGCCTTAAAATTACTGTTAAGATAAAAGTGCTGAGGAGGACTATTAAGCTCTTAACAAGTTCCTGTTAGTAGAGAAGATGGCGGAGCAACAACAACTAAAAAGATGACTGCGAGTTTATCGACAGCGACGGGACATATTTAACGAGTACAATGATGACGAACTCATCAAACGCTTCAGAATGAACCGTGCTGGTATAATAAAAATGGCTGATTTAGTGAGGGACAAACTTCAATCCCGAACAGAACGGAATCGACCACCGAGTCCTGAGACGAAGGTGGCAATTACCCTATGATATTTAGCCACAGGTAAAATGCAGCAGTGACGAATTTGGGACCTCGCAAGCATCAATCAACCGTGTCATTACTCAAACAATTGATGCACTATCAGAACCAGATATTGTAACTCAGTTTGTAAAATTCCTATTGACTCGCCAAGAAGTGCAAGTAAAACAAGCAGAGTTCATGGAAAACTGTAGGTTTCCCGGTGTTGTGGGTACCATAGATGGCACAAACATTAGAATTGGGGCTCCAAGTGTCGATGAACATTTATATGTAAACAGAAAACAATACCATAGCATCAACGTGCTTTGTCATGCCTCCCTCTTATCCTTGTGGTTTAAACTTGGCTTGAATCGCCCATTTATTATTATTTTTTCTCCATAATCACGTTGATCAAGAGGAGTGTTTCCTCTTGTGACCAGTTTGGCTTCCTTTTCTTTTTCTGTGTTTCTTCTGCCATGTCTATGTCCTCTGAAATTATTGTTGAGTCTTCTGTCGGAAGATTTGTCTGTGGCACGGCCGCCTGTACAATGCGCCTTCGTCCAAAAATATCTGTCGTTGGTTAATAAGTACTTCTAAAAACCCATACATAAGATATCTATGTGCTATCATGATACTTTATTGATAAATTCTGAACAACTGCATTAATAACACTGTTTTATGTGTGCAATTTTTGATAATACGTCCATTTACATGTTCATAAGCTGCTAACTTCAGCGCTGTTTAGCGGTACTTGACAAACAACTGTTTGCTAGCTAACAGTTGTTAGTTAAGCATTGGTGTATAACTTTTAGTGGTTTTCTGTTAGCTAGCAGAGATTGTTAAGGCTAACAAAAAAGTTTTGTGTATACGGCCCCTGAAAAAGAGCAGTTTTCCCCACAGAGTAATAAACATTTGAAACAAGCTAGATGAGAAAGTAGTGTGTGCAAAAACAATACATGAATTTAAAAACAGTTTAGATAAAATGAGATATGAAGACGGGACACCACGAGCATAGCTCCCCTTCCCGTAAAATACAACTAGTTAAGTACACACACACACACACACACACACACACACACACACACACACACACGATTAACGAAACAATAGTGTGTGGAAACGCCATACAAGAATTTTAGAGCAAACTAGATATTGCGAGATATAAAGACGGGTCACCACAAGCATAGCTTCCCTTCCCGGATAATACAACTAGGTAAATACACACACACACACTCACGTACGTACGTCCAGCTCGTGGGGACAGTTCATAGCGTTCTTAACTCGAGAGTATAGTACCTCATTGACGTGGTTTCGAATCCCGTGGAGGAAGTTATCTTAAATAAACTGTCAATAAGATTTTATATACTTATCGAAAGGCTCTGGCTCGATGAAACAGACTACAATACAGAGTTGTTGGCCGTGCACAGGTAAATATGATGCCTATACACGACTCTTCGACCCATTCTGGCTACCACCAGGCAATTTTGTTTAAACCTTTCAAAACGGCAACAGTTTAACACTTTCTTTTATCTACTTACTTTGAATAGACTTACCTTGCGCCAAGACGAAACAGGCAACCAACATCAGAAGCAGAACTACTCTTGTGCCCCTCATCATGGTAGTGGTAATCGGTCCTTTGGAAAAGGTAATTGATATCTCAAGACTGACAGCAATAAAGAATATGAAGATATTAAACACAAGTGTAGACACAAGGTAAAAAAATCTCATCTAGTCACATTTTGATTAGCATTTTAACAGAGAGACAAACACAAAAAACATTACTTGTTAGGCGATACGTCTGGTGGACATAAATTGACAGATGGCTCAGTGGTCAACCCTCTTGCTCAAACTTTGCAGTAGGACTATGGCTGTGGTGCTGTGCCTAACTGTATTGCTTCTGATCTAAGGAGTGTGGTGGGACCTAGGGATTACCCTTCATCCACGAGGAGCTAAAATGAGAGGGGGCAGCAGTTGGTTATTTAGGTTTCAGAAGGAAATAGCTAAGAGCTGGTTTACCAATAGTGTGGTTAAAGAATACAATATATTTAGTAACCATGTATTGAGCGCTGAAATAATGGATTGTTTTAAGACAAAGTTAGATAAATCTATGGATTAGGATGGCAGGTTGACCCAAGGAAAAGTTCTCATACAAATGAAAATTCTGCAAAGAATCGGCGAAAGTTCAATGGATTGATAACATTAAAGGAAGGAAAAAATATTATGTTTCGTAAAATGTGTAACTTTGTTCTGTAAACCATGTTTAACTTGTTTGGATATAGTTCCCGTAAAAAATGTGAACAGGACAACTAGGGACAGAGGCAGATAGAGACAGAAACAGAGACAGATAAATCAGATGGAGACAGAGACAGATGAATCAGATGGAGACAGAGACAGATAGCCAGACAGGTGGACACAGATAGACAGACAGGCAGAGAAAGAGCAATAGACAGAGACCGATAGAAAGTGCATACTCGCGAAAACTGTCAAATCGCAGTTTCCCTTGTAGTGTTCTGTAGCTAACACGTGGAGTGTCCCCTTTAAGACTCGTGACCGCCAAGTACAGGACAAGACTATGGTCACCCCTTAGCACGACACGCACCTGATTCATTCATATTCATATAAATATATATATTCACTCCAGCAACTTTGTTTATTTTGTACATACATACATACCTATACCAAGGCTTTTTCCCCCTTACAAGGGAGGTAGCCAAAAAGGAAAAGGCATAAAATCATTTCCGCCCATTCCATCCCTGAATACACTCCACACCCCTCCACCCTCCCTCTCATCTTAGCACCTCCTGGATGACGGGTCATCCCTGCACCCTGTCCACTGCCCTGGGTCAGAAGCAGTGTCGCAAGACACAGCACATCCACAGCAAGGCCGCTTCATTAAATCGGCGACCCCCCTCTCCGTCTCCCCATTGCATAAAAGGAAAAGACGGGGAGAAATCCCTTCGGGCTGCGTCAAATTTTGCTCACACATACTACCTCACCCCCATCCCCCCGCCCATTCCACCTCATGCAATCACAACATCATCCATATACAACCATTCTCCATTCACCCCTGTCTTCTGTCCTCTCCCGTCCTTCATCAACAGACATTCCCCTCTTCCCCAAAGCCCCCTTCACCCCATCTATCCACCTCATCCTAGGACGTCCCCTCATGTTCACTCCCTCCACATCTGCTTTCCATACCTCTTTTACTAGTCTTTCTTCACTCATTCTTTCCATGTGTCCAAACCATCCTAATATTCTTTCATTAACCCTATCTCCCAGCTCCTTTTCCACCCCTGTTCTCCTCACCTCCTTATTTCTCACTCTATCTAGCCTAGTAACCCCCATCATACTTCTCAGACACCATATCTCAAACACATTCAAACTCCTCTCTTCCTCTCTTATCTTCCATGTTTCTTCCCCATACAGTGCTGTTGGCACAATCACTCCTTCATACAGTCTCCTCTTAGCATCCATTCCCAAATGTCTATTCCTCATTACACTCTTTAATCCACCAAGGCATTTACTCACTTCTCAAAATCTACATTCTATCTCCACCTTCACTCCACCCTTTCCTGCCACATTTGCACCCAAGTATCTAAAACTATCCACTTCCTCCAGTCGCTCTCCCTTAATGCTCACTTCCAGTCTACTGCCACTTACACCCCTTGTACATCTCATCACCTTACTTTTACCCACATTTATCTTTAGCTTTCTTCTATCACATACTCTCCCAAACTCTGCCACCAACTTTCTCAATCCCTCCTCCGATCCTGCCACAAGCGCAGTGTCGTCCGCAAACAACAGCTGGCTCACCTCCCACTTTTCTCCTCTGTATCCTGTAACAAGGATATATATGTATTGTAAAAATATGTTAAATTATTGTATACTAAAAACAAAGAATAAAAAATTTCGCCACCATTGTTGTAGATAGTATCGTTGACCTTTTCAATAAATGGACATTAGTTAAAGCATTGACCTTAAGTATCCTAGTTATTCTTCTGGAAGATAGCTATTCTTTAAGGAATAGTACCTTCCGTTAGCATTAAACACGGAAATGTTCATCCCAAGGGTGCGTAAGGATAAATACACCGCGGTGAACTTATGTTCTTACAGGTACATTCCGACGAGAACACCACCAACCGCCAGCACAGAATACGGAAGTGTTTATTCTAAGTGTGCCCAAGGGAATCATTGAAGCTCGCTTTGATTCTCTTATGGCCGCCTTTGACTCCTTGTCTACACGACTATCGGTTAACGATACAACAATCAAATCGCTCGTGGATGCCCAACAGGCTAATATCGCGTCTACCTCTGCACTTACTGTTAAATTTGACTCGCTCGCTACTCGCCTCGGCTGTACAGTAGCATATAAATGCTTAGTTAATCCCATACCCCTTCGCTACAAGATAAGTAAACAGTGATACAAACATTATAATTTTATTGTAATGAATAGGAGGGAGTGAAGGGGTATGTTTGGTTATTTGATTAATTCTCTCTGCCTCTGTTCTGAAGAAGAGGACCAGGTCTAATCTTAGTCTAACTAAAATCCCCCGGCGGCAGGTAGAATAAAGACGTAAAGCGACGACATCTTCTGTCGAGTCAGGGCCTTCCCCCTCAACTGAATGAAATTGTCTGATTATAATCTGAATAAATGCATTAATGTGTTTCGATGAATCACGTCGAGATGGTGACGCCACAAGTTTTTTTTTCATTCTGGTTAACACCAGATGATTTCATTGACCACACTCACTGTTCCCGGAGTGGATTAGTTGACCTAGACTGTGTGTGTGTGTTTACCTATCTAGTTGTATCTTACGGGAAGGGGAGCTATGTTCGTGATATCCCGTCTTTGTATCCCGCAGTGTCTAGTTTGCTCTTAAATTCGTGCATGGTTTTGCACACATTATTGTTTCTTCCAGTTGGTTCCAGATATCCATCCGTCTGTGTGGATTTTTTTTTTCAGATCTCTTCTATAACTTTTTTTTTTTCTTGTCCCCTAGTATCTCTCTTATCCCAATTTAGTAAGTCCTCTCAACCAAGGACTTCTGTGCCTTTCAAGATTCTGTAAATGATCAGCAGGTCGCCTCTTTCTCTTCCTTGTTCCAAAGTCGGTGATTTCAATTTTGCCAGTCTTTCCTCATATGACAAGTTTGAAAGTGTTGGGGCCATTTGCGTGGCTGCTCTCTGGATTAGTTCAATTTTCTTTATATTCCTTTTGTTACTGGGTGACCATAGTGTCGCAGCATACTTTAATCTAGGCCTTATTAGATTGACTATTATTTTCTTAACAATTTCTTCGTCTAAATAGGTAAAAGCCACTTTATTGATTTTAGCAAGTTGTAAGATTCTCTGATAATTTTGTTTAGCTGTTTATCAGGGACATGTCATTTGAGTTAATTACTCCCAAGTCTTTTCCAGATTGCACTTTCTTTACTTCCTTTGTTCCAATTTTATATTGTCCTGATATATATTTTTTTCAACTCCATTTCTTAACGTTGAAGCCTACTTGCCACTTTTGGTTCCATTTCCAAACCTTGTTTAGGTATCTCTGTAGAAATTCACAATCCGTTTCAGTATTCACTTTCCTCAGCAATTTAGCATCGTCTGCAAAGAAGCTCATGTAACAATCCACATCTTCATCTATGTCATTCATATATATAGGGAACATAATCACCTCCTCTCTAGCTGAATTCTTTTATCTGAGCACTACCTTCATCTTTCTTCCATGCAAGAAATCCTCCATCCAGTTTAGTAATTTACCTTATATCCCTCTCATGTTTTCCACCTTTTAAAATAATTTTTGTGGTACTTTGTCGAAGGCTTTTTATAAGTCTAGGAAAGCACAATCAGCCCATCCATCCCTTTCTTGTTTTATATCTATTAGTTTTGAGTAGAAACACATTAAGTTTGTGGCACATGATCTTCCCTGTCTGAATCCAAGTTGTCTCGAGTTTATTATATTGTTTTCTCCAAGGTGTTTTATCTATCTAATCTTCACACATTTTGGCTATAGTTCTTGTAAGGGAGACCGGCCTGTAATTTGTTGGTTCTTCTTTGTTTCCTCCTTTATATATTGATACAATATTAGAAAATTTCCAGTCCTTTGGTATTTTCCTTCTTTGAGTGAGTGAGTGTGTATGTGTGTTGGGAGGTTTTCCTAAGTTAAAAAACAACACCTGGCGGCAGCCAGAACGAATGCATAGACGTACGGTGCTTCCGGAAGTCCAGGATTGATTCCCAAGAGGCACCAGTAAATGCCACTTGCCCCAGTTGTCCGGAGAAATACTCGTAGATCAAAGATGATCAGTCAAGGCAGTTTTGATCAAGATCAATTCTATTGAATAAAATCGACCGGCAACAGCCAGCAGGAGTGACAGGATTCAATTACATCTTAAAGAATTACAAATAATTTGAAAAAATATAGAAAAATACATACATACATACATATACCAAGGCTTTTTCCCCCTTCCAATGGAGGTAGCCAAAAAGGGAAAGGCATAAAAACACTCCCACCCATTTCATCCCCAAATACACTCCACACCCCTCCCACCCTTCCTCTCATCTGAGCACCTCCTGGATGACGGGTCATCCCTGCACCCCGCCCACCGCCCTGGGTCAGAAGCAGTGTCGCAAGACACAGTACATCCACAGCAAGGCCGCTTCATTTAATCGGTGACCCCCCCTCTCCGTCCCCCTTTGCATTTAAGGAGAGGACGGGGAGAAATCCCTTCGGGCTGCGTCAAAATTTACTCACACATACTACCCCACCCCCCACCCCCCCGCCCATTCCTCCTCATGCAGTCACAACATCATCCATGTACAACCATTCTCCACTCACCTCTGTCTTCCGTCCTCTCCCTTCCTTCCTCAACAGACATTCCCCTCTTCCCCAAAGCCCCCTTCACCCCATCCATCCACCTCATCCTAGGACGTCCCCTCATGTTCACTCCCTCCACATCTGCCTTCCATACCTCTTTTACTAGTCTTTCTTCACTCATTCTTTCCATGTGTCCAAACCATCCTAATATTCTTTCATCAACCCTCTCTCCCAAATCCTTTTTCACCCCTGTTCTCCTCCTCACCTCCTCATTTCTCACTCTATCTACAAAAATAGTATGGGAAAAATAATGACGTGTGAAAAAATGTCTGCAAAGGTAGTTATAACTAAGTGTTCTTAAGGAATTTTATCCTGGCTAACACCGAATTATTCTATTCTATTTTGAGATCGACCTGACCACCACGATTGTCAGAACCACCCACCTGATTCAAAGA
The DNA here is from genome assembly GCF_046742065.1 of Oratosquilla oratoria. Classification (NCBI taxonomy): domain Eukaryota; kingdom Metazoa; phylum Arthropoda; class Malacostraca; order Stomatopoda; family Squillidae; genus Oratosquilla; species Oratosquilla oratoria. Next base: position 222,462 of record NW_027467738.1, read on the forward strand.
AGCGAGGAGGACGTCTGTGCGCGTGCGCGGAAAGACCCG
>NW_027467738.1:227500-230000 GCF_046742065.1 Oratosquilla oratoria
TTTTTTTTATATTTACCGTAGTGAATAGATTTACCCTAGACTTTCATAGGTTTCAGTTTGGAGTTCACTTTGAGGTGTTTCCTTTACGAATACTGAGCTAAAATATTGGTTTGAAATATCACACATTCCTTCATTTGAATAGTCAAGTTGACCGTCAGCAGATAATAGTGGGCCAATGTGATTCCTAATAACCTTTTTATCTCTAATGTAACTATTGAATTCTTTGGAATTCTATTTGGATTTATCATCAATATTCATTTCGTATTGGCGTTTTCATTTTATTTTATTGTCTTTTATGGGTGGGAACTATCAAATGACACCAAGACTTTTTGAACAACTATACGTGATAAGAGCTCCGTTTGGCGATAGTGCGATATCAGTTACTTATGCATCCCTAACCACTAAAAACCAACACACATACGAAGAACTTTAAAATGTGATTGTAGCACAGTGCGAGCATATGAGTTATTTTCCGACTCCTGATACAGTGATGCTCGATTTTGAATTGGCAGCACACAATGCAGTGTCGTTCCGTCGTGTTCGTGCACCAAATGAATTAGTAAGATTCAAGCGATCAGCTCCTTCGTTTCCAACCAAAAAATGTGGAATGTTAATACCGCAACTAAATAGTGACCGTACAAACAATTTGCGTGAGGTCTGGAATGACGACGGTTCCTTGAAGCTCGTACAGCATAGCCATCCAACGATATGGAAAGTAATCAGCGGCATAAGACAGGAGAATGCCATTGTCTGTCAGCCTTCAAATCCAACAAGATTCGTTTGGTAATCCACCAACCAAATGTGTGGGGAAGTGATATGTGGATTTACAAAGGCGTTTGTGTAACTTATGCTCAGTCCTCACAAAAGTTGGTCACCATTTGAGGATTGTCTAAGCCTATATATTACATTATGATATTTTGTGATTTGGTGTCACGATCTTTCCTGTGTCTTTGTCATCATATTCAATATGCCGATGATTATTATTTTCCTATGCTAATCATCTTTTCATTCTGTGCTGACCATGTTTTATCTATGTTTACCTGTAAAATTGCTCGAGTTGTAAAATTTAGAGCTTTAATTGAATGTATCAAATGAAATATCATTATATATTATAAATAGAATAAAATTTAATTACTAAATTATTCGTTAAGTTTATTTTGGTGTAGGTAATTTGCATTCGAGAGTATGGCAGGGAAATGCAAGTAAGGATTGGTGATAGTGGGCATAAGAATCCAGGACATAGTCTCACAGACCAAAGTCCCACATATCTTTATTTCGATATTCAGTGGCGGATCTAAGGGGGTGAGGGACACAACACCATCCCCTCATTTTCTATTTGCCCTTCAAAAAGCCGACAAAAAAAAACGAGCAATGTTTTTCGCAAGAAAATGTAGGAAAAATCACATACAAAAACTGGCTAGTGCCGTCTAGTGCAGTATGGCCGTGCAGTATATACGGTATGACGATATATTATGAATATAAATTAAAGGACACTAATTGATACTTTCTAACAGACTCATTTGATCAAGTGAATTGAAATTAAGCTAAGATTTATTGATATACTGTATAACTGGATTAATCTTAGCTGTATTTTCTTACTAGATCAAGGGGACAGCAAACTGATTAGTTAGCTTATTTAATCCTAAATGTATAGTCTTACTAATGTCTTACTAGATCAAAGTACAGATCACTTGCCTATTAATATATTGGTGCATCACATATTCATCAAATATATCAAAATACATGTATATCCAAAAAAGTATCTAAAAAGTAAATACAGAATAAATATCATATGTGGGATTTTGTCTGATATCATGTTGGGCTTTGGGTTGTCATGCTTTTGAACTTAGAGCAATAATCAAATAACTCCTCAATTAACTTTATATCCTAATTATTCTTGTAGTGAAACATAAATATAGAATATGACTATTTCATAAATACAGAAATATATATAAATATATACCATTAAACACATTTAGAAAAATGGAGAGACATTTTGTCCTGGAGACATCTTCTCTCAGAGACATTCTACCCAGGAGACTTTGTGTCCTCAGTTAACTTCATATCCTAATTATTTTTGGAGTAAAACATGGATATAGAATATAACTATTTCATAAATATAAGATATATATATATATATATATATATGTATATATATGTATATATATATACATATATATATACATATATATATATATATATATATATGTATATATACCATTATTTTTTTTTTTTTTTTTTTTTTTTTTTTTTAAGGAGACATTTTGCTTTTGAGACTGTCTAGGAGATATTTTATATACTGAAAATTGAGCAGGAGACCTTTTGGGCGTACACCTGAAGGCTCAATCCATCGTAACTCCCCTAAGTGGTGATACAATGCGGGCATAGTTGGGCGTATTTGGTGAAGGCGGCCCACACTCGCCAGACATCTGTTTTGAGATAACAGGGAGATTTACTTGTCCAGGTGTTCAGTAAAATAGTCTGGTGTAGGCTTCAACAA
>NW_027467738.1:232500-250000 GCF_046742065.1 Oratosquilla oratoria
CTCTGAGCTCTCTTCCAGGAGGGAAATAGCTGTCGATCACGGTCCAACACGTGATCCAAAGACCAAGACCAAGTGAATACATATACTTGGGGGTGACCTTGACTAAGCAAGGGGATTTCCTGACGTTCTTGACCATCTATCGGTTGCCAAGTCAGCTTTACTGCCTACAGATCGACCAAACCATTGTAATCTTACAATTTCCAAATTGATTTTAAAAATCAACTATGTTCAAGATGTGATAATTATCTATAAATGCAGCCCAACCGAATTTATACATTACCTTCTGATAATACCGAAATGTTTGTTTTCGTACGTGTACGTAAGGGTCCAAACAAACGAAACATTAAGAAAATAAACGTGCTTCTGTGGTAAGTGCCAAACACGCAGTATTTTGGTAGAAGTTTATTGCGGAGGTCTACACAAGTAATACAGGAAGTGATCTGTCACAAGCGAATGCTTGGGGGGCCTAGCTGGGCATTAAGACGCGCCCGTGGCCTACTTTCTGTTACATTGTTGCTAGGCGGGAAAAAGATTGGGCAAAACAATACATACTAACATATCTAGGTATATACATAGAAATATACAGCAACAAGAGAACAATTACATATAATGATGAATATGCATGCAAAATGGTTAAGGGTAACATATATTTAGTTCCTTAATTCTACGACGTGTACAATTGGCATAGACGCATACGCGTTTAGCGTACGCCTAATGACGTATATATATATTCGGTTATATAATTATGTATAGGGCACTTATATAATGTAATGACTACATAGGCTTACTTATACAATACATTTACAATAGATATATGTTGATATTAAGTACTCATGTATAATAAAGAAGTGTGACATATACATTAAAGGAGATACATATACAATAAATATATACAATAATTAAGTAAGGAAGGGCTTGGCTACACTTCTGCGACATTCTGGATTTCTTTCTCCACATCACTCCTCTCAGTTATTCGTCTGTTCTTGCATCTTACATCATGCACCTCTCCTCACTCTTGTAAACACATGCCCCACTCCATTTGCGTCTGGTGTTCAAGTTCTTTCTTGATGTCATAATTTTAATCCTTCTCACGTCTTTGCCTCGTGTCATACGTCTGACGATGTAATTCTACGAAAGTACTTACTGTCTTCAAGTTTCTTTTCTCCTGTGGTAATTTTACAATAATGTAAATATATCTTATATCAAAAATCGACCGGAATTGGTCGGGCGTGTTTCCACGGAAATTGAGAGACGCATTCGTGATACCGGAAAAAAAAAACTAATCAGAATCTCTGAAAATGACGTCATCGGAAACCTTGGAAATTTTCAATTTATTCAAAAAAGGGTCGCATTGACGATTCCCATGCCGGCAACTTTTCATACACGCTGCTGTACATATAATGGTTAGGTTAGGCTAAGCTAGGTTAGGTTAAGTTACCTTAGTTTAAGCTAGGTTAGATTAAGTTAGGTTAGGCTAGATTAGGTTAAGTTAGGTTAGGTTAGGTCAGGTTAGGTTAGGTTAGATTAAGTTAGGTTAGGTAAGATTAGATTATATTAGGTAAGATTAGATTAAGTTAGGTTTGGTTAGGTTAAGTTAGGTTACAATAGATTAGGTAAGATAAGGTTAGGTTGCAATAAGTTAGGTAAGATTAGGTTAAGTTAGGAGAGGTTAGATTAGATAAGTTTAGCTAAGCTAGGTTAGGTTATGTTAGATTAAGTTAGGTTAGGATAGATTAGATTAGGTTAGGTTGGGTTAAGTCAGGTTAGGTCAGCTTAGATTAGGTTAGGCTTGTTCAGGATAGGTTAGCTTAGATTAGGTTAGGTTTGTTCAGGTTAGGTTAGCTTAGATTAGGTCAAGTTATGTTACGTTAGGTTAGATTAGTTTAAGTTTGGCTAGGTTAGACTAGGGTAAGTTAGGCTGGTTTAGCTCAAGTTAGGTTAGGTCAGATTAGGTTAAATCAGGTTAGATTAGGTTTGGCTAGGTTAGGCTAGGTTAGGCTAGGTTAAGTCAGATTAGGTTAAATTATGTTTGGCTAGGTTAGGTTAGGTTGCGAAAAACAAATGGTAAGGGGTGAACCCGAGACGATAAACAGTTACGAGGAACTCGTAAACCTTTTAGATATGACCACGTCTGTTTTTATCTAGTAGGTGAATATCAACATGTCCACAATTTTACTGGCGAGGATTGGAGTTAACATTCGTTTTGTTTTCTAGCTTATTTCGGCTGCTCCCAAGCACTGTAAGGTCTGAACACCGATTAAACACACGTAGATTAACTGTTTCATTGTGCATTTTAATCTACATCATTATTAAGGAAACCACCAGTCAATTTCAACCAGCTCAATAAACTCATGTTGCTTCGATTTCTATTTATTTTTTCTGATACCCTAAATCGTTCAAAATTATTTCAATCATTAAGGTTTGCAGGCCTTTGATTTGAAGAGTGTATACATATATTAGTGACCAAGCCAGATGTACACAAAATTCAAGCAGGCCAAACAGTCAGTCACCATTTGTTCAAGTGCAGGGTTAAAACGGAGGAAAATATAATTGTCCAATAACAGGTGAAAAGAAGGAAAACAGAAATTCCTGGTAGCGTAGAAGCAGAAGAGGAGGAGGAGGAGGAGAGGGAGAGGGTGGACAGGAGTTTTTTTTATCTATTTTTCCATCAATCTATTACGCTCAAAGATTTTCAAGCCTAGTAGAAAAATGTGGCTACATTTTTCTACTAGGTGTAGTGACACAGGACATTCTCGAACCGAGAGCATCTGTTCCGCAGCTATCCTCTTATCCACCTCAGTAAATTTCCTTTGGTGCCAAATTCAACAAGTTGGTCGAGGATAATGTCTATGTTGGCGATGTCTAATGCGCTCTTCACATCATTGAAAACCACTACACTGGTGGGGCAGAGGCAAATGCAGAATTCCATGAGGCAGTGGTGCTTTCCTCGTTGGGGCAGGAATCCGTACAATTGAGAGTTTATCTTTTATCCGGGACATCAGGCATGATAGGAAATTGTGTTCCAATACGTTGCAAAAGTATGAGGTGAGAGATACAGGTATGAATTTGTCAGCGCCAGGTCTAAGAATCGGTACTATTGTTTTGTGCACCCAGGCCCGTGGTACGCATCCCAGACGGTAGCAGAGATTATACAGCTGGAAAAGAAGGTTTCCAGGTATATCCAGGAGTACTTGGAGGATGGCATAGGTAATGCCATCATCGCCAGGAGCTGTCGCCTTAACCTTGGCGAGTGCTCGTCGCAGCTCTTGTTCGGTTATGGCCTCCTCGTCTTCTTCATCAGTCTTCAATAAGGTGGAGAGGTGACCGGTCAAAACGCCCACAGGTTAAAACTAGTCGGAGTGCACGATAGTTTTTGTGGGTAGAAAGAGCGTCGTGTATGTATGGTGGGAAGTTGCTGGTTCGCTGCTGTGGTGACCAGCCATCAACAAGGTCCTGTGGATACTGTGCAGGGATTATAATGGATGAGCATTGTAATGCTTTTTCTTCACCACCTTGTTGATGAGGTGCCACGTAGTGCCAACACTCGTTTGATGGTTAATATTGTTCGTTAGTCTGTTCCACGAATCCGTTTGGACACAACGTTGCAGAGCAACCAAGTCATATCTTGATAGTTGGTACTGTTATAGAGTTTGAGGACTTGGTCTTCTCTGAAAGGCAAGGCCCTCAATAGCTCTCCTCTCCACCTGAACGTTGCGATTGTCTAGTGTCCAAGTGTGCGCATCCGGACGACGCGCGATATGTAGGTTGTTGACTGTTGGGTATAGAAAGCATGTGTGGCGTTAACGAGTGAGGAATATAACTGCTCTGGACAGTAGTTTTCAAATGCTGGAAGGAAGTTAGTCATCCAAGTAATATATGTGGGACGGTCCTTGGGTGGGAGCACGATACGCAAACGGGTGTGCACTGAATATGGTTTGGTAGGGAAGGTGTATTGGACGCTGAGTGCTACATGGTCGGAAAAGTGTCAGAATGGATGAACGTAAGAATCTGATCCAAGGTTCCATCCCGAGCATGCGTGGCGCCAGCCGTGTCCCAGCGAGTTAGTTTGTTGCGTTGGATGTGTTCCAGAAGTCGAGCCCCCATTGCGATATATGTTGCCTGTGAGATCTAGAGCATGGTGTCGACTATTGAAATTCCATAAATAAGTCATATCGCGGGTGGTGGGAGGCGGGAGTGTAGTTGGATTCAAATTACTAGGGGGAGCGTACACATTGCATAATATTATGGTAATGGAGCTAACTGTTTCCTCTAGAAGATGTTGTCCATAAATTTTGGAAGAAAACTATACTGGACGGTGGTGTGAATATAAGTAACTAATCCGTTTCGAATCCGATTTACATACAACACGTAGCCGCTAAGCAAGGGTGCCTCGCTGCTTGGTGAAGCGAGGCCAACAAACGCTTCCTGGATGAAGACAGCGTCTGGATGGTAAAAGTGCACTTGCCCTTAAGTGCCGTAAGTTTGGTCCAGTTTGTGACGCCGCAAGTATTCCACGAGATAACACGTATCTTCATCTGATTAGTGAACTTTACCCCTACGGTACCATTGACCAAGTGGTGAAGGGTGGTGGCGCGGGTGGCTGTGGAGGCATGAGTAACGATGATAGTTCGGCCGGTAGTGATGGTAGTGGCGGGGCGGGCGCACTGAGTGCTGTATCACGTGGGGGAGACTCTGTGTGGTGTTGCTATCAGATTGTCGAAACGAGCAAAAATGAAATCCTTCTTCTACGTGGCAGTACTAAAGGTGTTGATAACGACCTGTTGCGATTCAACCAACGAGTTCAATGTCATTTCATATGTGACCTGCTTTTGAACCAACTATCCAGGCGCATCGAATATTTCTTTGTCGCGGCTCGTGCCGCTTAAATTGTTCTTATCGGCTTAAGAAACCTGCACAGCGAAGCTATAGCAATAATCCCATACCACACTCCTGGTCATATGGCCATTTCCCGAAGGTTGAGTGTGGTTGAATTTTCCGCCAAAATCATCGGAAATTTAAAATTCCCGGCTCTGTGCAGGCATGCGCATTGTCGACCCTACATCCCCCTCCCTATCCCCTCCCTTCTTAGCCAGCTAGCTTGAGCCGGGCCCGTCACTTCAATGAGAAATGAAGGCTTCTCCTGTGGGAGGAGGGAGGGACCCTAAATCTGTGCAGGTTTCTTAAGCCGATAAGAACAATTTAAGCGGCACGAGCCGCGACAAAGAAATATTATCGGCTGAAAGAAACCTGCACAGCGAAGCTATGCATGAGACGAGGACAGGTGGGAGGAGAGGTGAAGCCTGATTAAAACCGTTATTACGTGTGTCTTTCCTATGGGAGACTTATTCATTTCATCACTCAGTAGAGGGGAGAAAAGAAACGTCAAGTACCCACACCGAAGAATGTGACATGCACAACATTGCACTGTTCACACAATGCATAAATTATACGAAATTCGTATCCTGTTCAGCGGTTTCTGGCCCCTCCCCACTCCTCGGTCGCCCTTTGCCCCCTCCACCTCCTTTTTTTATGAGATGAGAGGGGTGGAGCCGTTTCCATGGCGACACATGGGACAGGGGCGATCGAGTGGTAGAGACACCGTGTCCCCAAGGGAGTCGTCGATGTCCAGCCCCTAGGTCCCGCACCCGCTCCACAGAGTGGGTGCGGAGAAACGCCAGCGATGCCACGAAGTCCCTGATGCTGTGGGCGTGCGGGGCATGGCCCGGGTCGGCTCTCTCCCAAAAAGCGGAAAGGCAGGTGCGCCCGGGACCTCGGGGTTAGGGGTATCCTAAATTTCGAGTTGTAGAAGAGATGGTCCTCAGAAATCTCTTCCGTGTGGTCCACGTAGTCTTCGAACGCACGGACCGGGCGCAGCGGATGTGGGCGTCCTCCCTCCTGGAAGGATTGTATTCTGAGAGGGCCAATCATGTCATCCGCTCGGCCGTTCCTGGCCAGGGATGTTGGTGATGGAGAGAGGGTTAGGGCCGAGCTGTCCTCCTCCAGTTTGGAGAAGGGCGGGTGGCGGGTGATTGCCGCCAGCTGTGAAGCCCTGTAGTCCGTCGTCAAGGCGAGCAGAAAGACGACACGTTGAGGGAAGTGTTCTTCCTCCATAATGGCCCTTTCGAACGCCAGGTACTGCAGAATACGATGTAGGGACCAGGCCGGGACCGGTTGATGTCTCGGCTCTCTCGAGGCGCTGATCCCCTTTATTAGGAGGGTTCGCTTCCTCTGTGGCACTCGGATGTTCATGCCAAAGCGTAGCGGATCAGTGAGGGCTGTATAGTGAGGCAAGATAGTCGCCGGTGCCCTGTTGGTGGAGGTAGCCAGCCAAGTCAGGAAGTCCGGAACCGTGCTGGCGGAGATGGTCACCATCGCGTGTCTCCGAAGGCAGTTCCGGAATCTCCGTCAGCAGGACCCACACTGCCGCACTGAGGACGGAAGGTGAGCTCTGAGCATCTTGTCTGCTGCCTCTGTAGAGAAGAGTTGGCTGAGAGCTCCCCGTAGAAACTCCAAGTATCAAGTTGGAGTGACGCTTGGAGAGGCGCGGTAAGGCTGTTGGCTAGGCAGGCTGACCCCAGTAGAAGGGGAGAAGGGCTCCATCTCATTAGCTCCCTGAACCACGGCTGGGTTGGCCAGTAGGGAGCTATCAGGAGGACCTGACCCTTGAAGGACCTGAGGGTCTGCATCACCTTCAGGAGGACTAGTGTCGCTGGAGGAGGAAAATGAATACGTACTTCCAGCTGTTCCAGTCCTCCGTGAAGGTGTCTGGGCATCCTGTGCGTGTCCTTTGGATGCAGGTGAGGTAGAGGGGGAGCTGGGTCGTGTTTGGGGAGGCAAACAGGTCCACCTCTGGGGTGCCGTAGCGGAGGGAGAGCGACTCGAACACTTGCGGGCGTAGTTGCTACACTACGTAGGTCTCCTGAAATCTGGATATGGCAACCGGCGTAGGCCCCCCGACCGAAGCCAGGGACGCAACAAGCTGTGGAGTGCTGAGGGTATCGGCCCGGGCAGGTCACGCGGGAGAAGCAGTATGCTCCTGTCGACCTCCCGTAACAGCCGTCGGCGCCCCGAGCGGCTCAGTGGAAGGGCCGGGGTCGCAAAGTTGAGGCAACCCCCCCCCCCCACACACACACACCGAAGGAGGGAGAACGTGTGAGAGAAGCACGCTCTCTTGGCGCAGGGGAGCACCCGAAGGGCGCTGACTGTGTCCCACTCAATCCCGAGCCAATAAAATCTCTGTGTGGGAGCAAGGGCAGACCCGTCCCAGTCCACCCCGAACTCCACGTCCGCCAACACTCTCAGAGCCCCCGAGATGTCGGCCGATGCACCCTCCCCGGTGGGCAAATATATCCAGGGGAGGTTCGTCAGTATACGTAATAATGTGTTTATTACTGTGTGATCGCGTGTGCATGGTGAGTGGTGGCGCGACAGGGAATGCCTTGTCAGCAGATTGGTCAGCGAAATGAACAGGATGTCTTAGGCGCCTTATTGTCGGCCGGCTGGTGTGAGTGTGGGAGTGAGCGGAGGTGAGTGGGTTATATGACTGAGTGATATACTCACTTGTATATGAGGCGTATACAGCAAATGCATCAACTAGCCGTCTAGGTATATGAGTGTGGAGACGCTTGCTTCCGTCCAGCGTACGCCTACCACTCTTACTAGTTTCGTGAAGATCCTCGGGGTAAGCGAGAGACCGAAAGGGAGTATGCGAGGCCGAGTTCGTTTCCGAGCGACCTCGTCCGTGGGCGTTAGTCCAGAGGCTTCGTCCTGGGTGAAGACGTTCCCTGAGCGTCTCCCGCTAAGACGGGCCTAGACCCTCGGTATGTGTCCAACTCACCCCCAAGTCTTCCCGCGGGAAGTCCTCGAAGCCCGTGGCGAGCGTCCTCATCCAATAGTGTGCTATGGCAGTTTGTGACATCTCATCACCCACAAGCGGACTTCCATATATTTAATACCTAGTGACATCATGTGATTATACTGTGACGTCACCGGATTTAATCATGGCGTCATAGGATCGCCTCGTGACGTCACAGGGACACAAACTGACGTCATAGGACTACATCGTGACGTCATTTTATCACAATTACATCATCTTATACCGTGACACCCCTGAGTCACAGTGAGCGTTGAAATAAATTTTAACATGGTAAACGTCTCGACCATCATGACTGTAGATTAAATTAAGTTGAATAGGAAAAGTCATGTTCATGTCGACCTGAGTCACAGTGGGCGTTGAAATTAGTTTTAACATGGTCAAATTCTTGACCATCATGACTATAGATTAGCTTAAGTTGAATAGGAAAAGTCATGTCCATTTCGACCTGGGTCACAATGAGCGTTGAAATTAATTTTAACATGGTAAAATTCTCGACCATCATGACTGTAGATTAGCTCAAGTTGAATAGGAAAAGTCATGTTCACTTCGTCCAGAGTCACAGTGAGCTTTGAAATTAATTAAACATGGTAAAATTCTCGACCATCATGATTGTAGATCAGCTTAAATTGAATAGGGAAAGTCATGTTCATTTCGACCTGAGTCACAGTGAGCGTCGAAATTAATTTTAACATGGTAAAATTCTCGACCATCATGACCGTAGATTAGCTCAAGTTGAATAGGAAAAGTCATGTTCACTTCGTCCAGAGTCACAGTGAGCTTTGAAATTAATTAAACATGGTAAAATTCTCGACCATCATGATTGTAGATTAGCTTAAGTTGAATAGGGAAAGTCATGCTCATTTCGACCTAGGTCACAGTGAGCGTCGAAATTAATTGTAACATGGTAAACTTCTCGACCATCATGACTGTAGATTAGCTTAAGTTGAATATGAAAAGTCATGTTTATGTTGACCTGGGTCACAGTGGGCGTTGAAATTAGCTTTAACATTGTAAAATTCTTGACCATCATGACTATAGATTAGCTTAAGTTGAATAGGAAAAGTCATGTCCATTTCGACCTGAGTCAAAATGAGCGTTAAAATTAATTTTAACATGGTAAAAATCTCGACCATCATGACTGTAGATTAGCTTAAGTTGAATAGGAAAATCATGTTCATTTCGACCTGGGTCACAATGAGCGTTGAAATTAATTTTAACATGGTAAAATTCTCGACCATCATGACTGTAGATTAGCTCAAGTTGAACAGGAAAATCATGTTCATTTCGACCTGGGTCACAATGAGCGTTGAAATTAATTTTAACATGGTAAAATTCTCGACCATCATGACTGTAGATTAGCTCAAGTTGAACAGGAAAAGTCATGTTCACTTCGTCCAGAGTCACAGTGAGCTTTGAAATTAATCAAACATGGTAAAATTCTCGACCATCATGACTATAGATTAGCTTAAGTTGAATAGGAAAAGTCATGTTCATTTCGTGTATACATCACATTAACCACATCACCACATTCCCATACACCATGCAGGCAGAGTCACAATCACCCAGACATGGTGGCGCCACACACATCCGGTCCAAGCCGAATCAGCAATTTAGCTCAGCGCACGGAAGCGGACTGACACACAGACACACAAACGCACGCCATAGATGCAGTCAATCGCCAACCCGGATTAACACACGGGAACACAATACTGTTCAACCCTTTCCCCCTGGATATATTATGTATGTAGTATATTATGTTTGTAGTAATTATGAACCAAGAACAAACTTGTAAAGGGCCAAACAGCCTTACTAAAAATCCTGACAAGGTGACTGCGAGCACCTCAAAATTCAGCAGATTCAGCATTTCCGGAAACAAAACCGGACTGCACGACTCAAGGAGCAGTCGGTGTGTGTCGTGCCCTAGATCAATTGTGTACAGTGCCTAACGTGCCCTAGTGACTAAATGTGTACAGTATTTAACCAGATTGCCTCAATTTTTAATAAATAAGAAGAAAACTCCCATTTTAAAGTTTATCTCGCCCGCATTAAGTCCTCCCTATGTAACCCCCAACCCAAGAAGGTTACATTCGATCTGAGTCACAATGAGCGTCGAAATTGATTCTAACATGGTAAACTTCTCGACCATCATGACTGTAGATTAAATTAAGTTGAATAGGAAAAGTCATGTCCAACCATGCCAGACGTTGACCCCTGTCTGGTAATGTGTGTGTGTGTGGGGGGGGTCATTTCCAGCACGAGGTGTCTGGTGGGGGAGGCTAGGGTTGTGTTTAGGCCGAGTCAGAGGCAGCAGCAGCTGGGGGTGGGTGGGCGGGTTACGGTCCAAATGCGGGAGTCATGAAGCCCCGAGCACCATGCACACCGTCCGGCCGCGAAGCAATACCGTGAGCTATGACCGATGTCCTAGCACCGGAAACACACAGTTGCTCATCTTTTGTCCTGCAAACCTGACAGGGTGTCAGGCATGGTAGGAAGTTGAAGTAGACACTCGGTGGTGGCTGTATAAAGCTTCAAATCACTATCTGGCGGAAACGTCGGACTGAGTGGATGGCCAGCAGCTCTTTGGCTAAGGCTGGTTCAGTGCTGACAAGCTAACGCGTTCGGAGGTGTGAGGGAAATTTACGGGGCCTTTCCTCAGAGTCCTGAGCCTCAAAATAGATGGACAGGACCTCTCCTTTCGGAACACTCTCAACAATATCTGTGCGGTTGTGAGAGATATAAACAAATTTAGATGTTATCGCTGCCATCTTCACCTCAGCCAGGTTACGGTCAAGTTTGAAGGCTATGCTAATCTCATTCAGTCTACGAAGCTTTATGTTCACTGAAGGATTTCCTTATGCAAAAACCTTATATAGTCAGCCCTGGGAGCAAATGCTGAGGTTGGAGGGGGCTTGCAGTGATAATGCCTCCCTTACGGGTGTCTCCTGCGCCACAGGGCGTGTCGCTGAAATCCGATACAGGTATGTTGCCCTGGGCAGTGGATGTTTCAAACCATTTTGAAGATTTGGCAGCAGGGGGAATGGGCGCACTGCTGCTGTCCGAGGTGTGGGTTAAGGAACGCTTGACGGTAGATGAGGGGCGTGACGTGCTAATGGCAGACACACACGCAGTCTCAGTCCTTACGGGCAGTGGGTCACGGAGTCCGTGGCTAGATGATCGTGGCCAGTGACTGTCTTCCTCACTCATCTCATCCTCATTGCTTGGTCGGCCACAATGGGTTCGAGTGAGATAGGGCCAGAGGGCTCCATGTTGCACGCCTTAATAAGTTGGCGGCTTGAGCACAACGAGGTTGTGACGCAAAATTACTGTGGTAGTTGAAGTGACGTATCCATGACGTCATATCACCACCAGTGTGCATTCACAAGCAAGGGGAACCCCTGACAAAGAGTGCTTGGCCATTATGGCTGAAGTTTTCCTAATTCTACAGCCCCTCGAATTCCCAACTGTTGCTAACTGCGACTGCTGCTGTAAATTTCCAGAAAACGGAAGAGCTCACTACACAGATTTATGTTGGTCCTATAGCGGCGATTTTCCTTAATAAGGATGAAGAACAAAGTTGCGTTACTGAAAACTAGGTTACGTTCCTGAAAACCAGATCGAATAAGGAATACTCGGATAGCGAACTTAATTTTTAATGGGGTTTAATTTAATGAGGAGAGTAGCCTTGGCCTAGCCTATATTGAGAGATTAACACTTTTCCACGCCATCGAAAGAGGTAGTGTTATAGACGCGTTATTTTTTCATACACTGGTTTCCCCGGTAGGCCTATATCCACTGGAAAGAGCAGAAAAAGAGGTTCTATAGAACGCCACTAGTCACTAGTTACCCGATCCCGCACCGTGCATACCTTGCATGGCTAGTCTTACTAAAATCCCGAGGAAGCCTTCTCCTCGTCATTAGAAGTGGTAGGGCTTGATGAATCCTGGGTGGCAGAGGTGGACGGAAGAGCGCCAGACGTAGACTGAAGAGGTAGCGGAGGGGAGTCCGGATCAGCTAGCGCAGGGCGGGGGGCTGGATGTGAGGGAGCGGCAGGTTTGAAGCTGGAAATGGTGGTTTGCCTTGCTCCCCCCCCCCCTTTTTTTTTTCTTGGTCTCGAATATATCCCTGTAGACCTTGAAGGTTTTGCCCCACATTATAGGTAACTGTTCCACTTCATGCTTGGTTTAGGTCCCTTACCTTAATTTTTCCGATGATTGCATCTAGGCCAGAGAAAGCCTCACGAAGTGTTTTGATGACAAGGCCTCGCTGGGGCGCATCATCATCATCGCCATGGAAAGCCTGTTCTCGTTCCATCTCAATCAGATCTTCATGGCTGGGTGGCTTATCATGGGACTGTAGCAATTCATTCACATCATCTTCATCCACCTCCTTGAAGCCAGCCGTATGTGAGGGTCTGGCAGTGTCCTTACAAATGGGTGCTACATCACTAAATCCAATGAAGTCGTCAGCTGGTTTGACACACTCGGGCCACATTTTCTCCCAGCAGCCATTGATTGTGTTTTTTCTGTCACTTCCATGCTGGATTGATATTGTGAATGACCTTCTTGAGATTATATTTGACACAGAATTGCTTGACTGTGGGCTTGTCTGGGCTGTCAGTCATGTTAATCAGCTGACTCATGGTCCGGCGCTGGTAATACGCCTTGAAAATGGCGATTACGCCTTGGTCCATGGGCTGGATGAGTGCTGTCGTGATTTTGGCCAGAAACATCACCTATATGTTGTCTGTCCAATCTTTCATGGTTGTCGGGTGGCTTGGGGCATTGTCACTGAGCAGGAGGAAACGGTTGGCAATGTTTTCATTGGGAGTATAGTCACGCAGTGCAGGGGACAAATAATTTGCAACATAATGCTGGTTCATAGAAGACGTCATCCAGGCCTTCTTTTTGGGAGATATTCTTTCACACAGCCCTAAAGTGCACTTGGGTCTTCACAGTGGTAGATCAGTAAAGGCTTCAGCTTCATGTCCCCAGCTGCATTACCACCCAGCACCAGGGTTAATCTGTCTTCGGATGGTTTAAATCCCGGCGTTGTTTTCTCCTCCTTAGCAGTAAAGGTTCTGGATGATATTTTCTTTCAATACAGGCCTGTATCGTCGAAGTTTATCACCTGTTTGGCACTGTAGCCATACTCTTCAATGTGTTTTTTCAATGTTGGTATGAATACTGCAAGGGCAGTCTCGTCGAACTTGCTGCCTCACCAGTCATCTTGATTATGTGTAGGGCTGCTCGGGCTTTAAAACGGTCGAACCAACCCTTACTGGCTCTGAAAGTTGACCCATCCTTAACATCATATACATTCTTCTTATGTAGATCATTTCAAATCGAGAGGGCTTTCGTTGTTACAAGGGAGGTAGAGAATAGTTGCCTTAAGAGTCTCTCCATTTCCTGTTATTGGTTCCCTATGCCTCATCAGCGTCTTTACCATTAATGTAGCTATTTCACCAGCTTTCTTTATACTGTCTCCTTGTTTGATTATTGTGGAGACAGTTAATTAGGGCAACTGCATGATTCTGGCGATGGAGTTAGCCCTTTCACCTCCTTCATGGCGCTTAACATTTTTTTTTTCTCCAACGATAAACTCTTCATCGGTCTTTTGGGCTTTATCTCACCAGTAGTAGTTGCTGCATGCCAATTGGAAGCCATCACGTTATGTATTACTCTCGTAAAAGCAACAGTGAATGTGAAATAGTAGCCCAAAACACAGGCACTGATGCACGGGTCGAGGGAGTAAACATAACCGAATAAAGAGCGGGAACGAGTCTCGATGGGTGGCCGATGGAGAGTAGGTGGCAATGTGATCGTGGGGCGTTTGTTTACGGCTTGGTGATCGTATAATTGAGCGCCTACATCGAAAAACGAGCGAGTGGTATCAGTTTAAGATGATCGTATAAACGAAATATTGGATATCGAACTATCGAATATCGAGGTAAACCTGTACTTAAATAGACAGGAAAAGTGATCCAGAGCAGGTGCCGGGACATTCATTTGCGATGCATTAATAATTTCTATTTAAGACGGGTAAATGATTATGGGATACAACATCTACCGATTGCAAAGGTAAAAATTCCCTATGGTTTTTCGATATCCTGTATCGATTTGATTCAATCAAGGGGAGTTGGCTTTGGACTGTTATTCTGTGGCAACAGATTCTGGTTTTTTTTTTCAGATATATCAAATGTATTCACTCAGTCTGTTATGTATTTGATATTCCATTATAAATAGGATCGAATTAGACGACCGCGATGCTCATGCGCTACGTGGTACATTTGTATATTGTCTACTTTTCTGTACGTATACCCCGCACAGTGGCGGACAAACAAAAATAAAACCCACTGAAGGCAACAGTCTTTCAAGACCCCCAGACTTCCGCGAAGAAAATGGGATTAACACACACAGGCTCATCTGATATGTTTCCCTACCCACAGGTAAGGAATATGTTGTGGTATGCATGACCCCATATCCAACATTCTGACGACGATGGGATTAACACACACAGGCTCATCTAATATGTTTTCTACCCACAGGTAAGGCTTATGTTGCGATATGCATGACCCCATATTCAACATTCAGGCGACGACTCAAGAAACGGCCTCGTGAGGCCGAGCAACGATCCCACGAGGCCGAGCAACGACGCTACGAGACAGAGCAACGACCCCATGAGTTAAAGAGAGGACGAACCCCAGAGGTACGATCCCCACGAAAATACAAGGCGTCAGACTGGCACGAAGGAGGCTTAGCTAGATCGCCAATCAACAGAGGACAAGATGGTTTTGGACGTCCCGGTTCCTCAGCCATTTATGGTCAAGGCAGAAACAGCTACAGTGACTCATCGATGGAAGAAATGGCTCACCAAATTTGAGTACTATCTTGCCGCCACAGTTATAAAAGGTCTAAGTCAAAGGAAAGCTCTTCTCTTGCATGTCGCGGGTGAAGATGTGCAAGACACTTCTGCCACATTAAAACCATTGAGTAATAGTATAGAGGCAGCCAAAGATTGCCTAAATCAATACTTTGCTCCACAAGTTAACAAGAAGAACGAAAGGTTCCTATTTGGGGAATGTGAACAGGAGCAAGGCGGGTCGATAAACGCATTTGTCATTACGTTGCATGAGTTAGCATCTACATGTGAATTCCCTTATGCTAATGATATAGTTATAGATCAAATCATTGCCAAGTGCAACTCCTCGGAGTTGAGGAAGATTGCTGCAGGAACGGGGTTTAACGCTAAGCAAAACGCGAGAAATAGCTAGAGCATTATAAGTTGCAAGCATGCAAGCCTGTAGTATAGATGAGAAATCTAGCCTAACCCAGCAGTATTTAAGCAAGGAAGCAATAGTAAACAAAAATCATAGAAATCACAGCATCAGAATGTTACAGACAACCTAAGCAGGTTCACGGAAATAGACAGTCAAGTAGGATAGATCTATATAGCCGTTGTGGTACAGAGTGTCATTACTCTAGAGTCTAGTGAGTATTATAAATGTCTAGCCAGTGCGCAGACATGTTACAAGTGTGGTAAGTTAGGGCACTTCGGCAAATCATGCAGACCCAAGAAAGAGAATTATAGATACAAAAAAGATACACAGTATACAAGTATCAGATTGAAATGATCCCTCGTATACCAATGATAGTCAGACCAGGTCACATGACCAGGAAAGAGAAGTAGAATTTGCTTTTTAAACCAATTCCATTAGTAGGGATAGAAATAAGATAATGATAACAGTACGCATAAACAACAAGCTGGTAGTTATACAGGTAGATACAGCAGAGAATGTATCTATCATACCAGTAGAAAAAAAAACTGCCTAACATAGAAGTAACACCTAGTAGCAAGGTATTCAATGGTTATAGCAATCATTCTATTGATGTAGTTGGCTTACCAAAGGTGGATTTTGAGTATGTGTCCAAATTTGTGAAGGAAGTACCACTTACCATTGTAAGGGGTGCAGGACAGACTTTAATGGGCGTTGATTAGCTGAGTAAAATCAAACTAGATTGGTCAGATATTTTAAGGTTAATAAACTGGAGAACGACCATACCTCACTGACAATTTTGTTAGCACGGTTCAAAGAAGTATTCACAGAAGGTAAAGGGACAGTAAAGAACGTAAAAGCTTCACTGTCACTGAAGCCAGACGCAGAGCCAAATCTTTGACCTCCTAGGCAAATACCTTTTACGCTGAAGGCAGTTGTAAAACAAGAGATACATAGATTAGATGCTACAGGGAAGTGGGTAAGAGCAACATACTCAGATTGGGGTACACCTCTAGTTCCAGTAACACAGCACCCACTGCCAAACCCGACAGAAATGTTCTCTTGTTTAGGAAATTGCAAGGTATATTCCAAAATAGATTTAAAGCATGCTTTTCAAGAACTGATTATGGATGCGAAATCACAAGAAGTGGGGTGCACTCTTAGTACACACTTAGGACTCTTTCTTCCTCAGAGATTGCCTTGTGGAATAGCTAGTAGTCCTGCATTATGGCAGCAAACCATGGGCAAACTATTGACTGGTGTGCCAGGAGTTTTCTGTTTCATAGATGTTATTTTGATAGCTGGTAAAGATACCCATGAACACCAGACCAGGTTGAAAACTGTGCTGCAGTGCATGCAGGAAAAAGGTCTGAAGGTACACGAAAATAAGTGTCTATTGCAAATACCATCAGTAGAGTACTTGGGGTTTACCATAGATGGATAGGGTATACACAAGACCCAAGACAAGGTAAAAGCAATTCAGGATGCCAAGACGCCCGAAAATGTGAAAGAATTACAGTCATTCCTATGGCTATTTACCTTTTATAGCACATTTCTAAAGGATTTAGCAACAACTGTTCATCCATTGCATGAACTGCTCAAAAAAGAAGTGCCATGACACTGGTCAATACAATGTCAGGAAGCTGTTGAGCAAATAAAAAAGGAAATATCCTCTCCATATTTCCTTGTACATTTTCAAAAGGATCTACTTGTCATATTGGTCTGTGATGCATCGTCGATAAGTGTAAGGCCCGTACTGGCACATGCCATGCTGGATGGTAGAGTGAGATCAATAGCATTTACTTCCAGGGCATTGAACAAAGCAGAAATGAACTATTCTCAGATAGAGAAAGAGGGTTTAGTATTGGTGTATGTAATAAGGAAATTCCATATGTACTTATATGGTAGACAACAGTTTACACTAGTGACAGATCACAAGCCATTGTTGGCTATTCTGAGTACCAAAGCAGGGTTACCCACATCAGCAGCAGTTAAAGATATACAATGCTGCAAACTTTAATCAGATATCGCATGATAACAATGAGTGTGAGGGAGAAAAATGAATAAATAAATAACTGAAAGATATATAACCCCCAAAAAAGCTACAGGTAAAAAATAAAGTACATTAGAAAAAAGAAGAAGAAAAAAGAAAATTCCACCCACTCCCTAGGTAATTATAATGATATCGACCAAAAGAAAATGCATCATCTTATATCTATATACTTATA
Source organism: Oratosquilla oratoria (assembly GCF_046742065.1). Lineage (NCBI taxonomy): Eukaryota > Metazoa > Arthropoda > Malacostraca > Stomatopoda > Squillidae > Oratosquilla > Oratosquilla oratoria. The sequence goes on from NW_027467738.1 coordinate 249,878, forward strand.
AAATTCTGATAATCATGTCATCTTGCTTGCTTGCTTGAAACTGTCACCCAGCCAATCAGAAGAAGAGATATTACGTCACGACTGAGGACCAGCCAATTAGAAGAAAAGATATGACGTCACGAC
>NW_027467738.1:257500-260000 GCF_046742065.1 Oratosquilla oratoria
ATCATCAGCAAATTTGGAAACAATAGATTTTAGTCCGTGGTCTAGATCATTTATATATACTATGAATAGAAGTGGACCAAGAACGGAACCCTGAGAATCTCTACCCGTAACATTTTTCAATCTAGAAGTTTTTTCACTTAAAACAACTCTGTTTTTGATCGTTCAACCAATTACTAGTCCAACTTAATAGGCTACCACTTATTCCGTGTGAAACTAATTTAGTAAGTAGTGTTTCGTGGGGGACGGTATCCAAAGCTTTTGCAAAGTCTAGATATATTAGATCTATATTGTTTCTTTTGTCATAATTCGAGATGACTGTGTTGTAGAATTTGAGTAAGTTAGTCACGCAAGAATGTTTCCGTCTGAATCCATACTGGCTATCATTTATCAAACAGTTACTTTCTAAATGATGTTCCATAGCATCTCTGATGATACATACATACATATATATATCAAAGGCTTTTTTTTTTCCTTACAAGAGAGGTAACCAAAAAACAAAGGCATAGAAACCACTCCCACCCATTCCGTCCCAATCACACTCCACTCCCCTCCACTCTCTTCCCTCCCTCTTATCTTGGCACCTCTTGGATGACGTGTCATCCCTGCATCTTGTCCACTGCCCTGGGTCAGAAGTTGTGTCGCAAGACACAGCACATCCACAGCAAGGCTGCTTCATTAAATCGACGACCCCCACTCTCCGTCCCCCCATGCATAAAAAGAGAAGACGGGGAGAAATCCCTTCGGGCTGTGTCAATTTTTTCTCACACATACTCCCTCTCCCCCACCCCCCACCCAACCCATCTCATGCATCACATCATCCATATACAATAATTCTCCATTCACTCCTGTCTTCTGTCCTCTCCCGTCCTTCCTCAACAGACATTCCCCTCTTCCCCAAAGCCCCTTTTACCCCATCCATCCATCTCATACTAGATCGCCCCCTCATGTTCACTCTATCCACATCTGCCTTCCACACATATTTTACTTCTCTCATTCTTTCCATATGTCCAAACCATCCCAATACTCTTTCATCAACTCTATCTCCCAACTCCCTCTCCACCCCCGTTCTCCTCCACACCTCATTTCTCATTCTATCTAGCCTAGTAACCCTTATCATACTTCTCAGACACCTCATATCAAAACACATTCAAATTCCTCTCTTCCTCTCTTATGTTCCATGTTTCTGCCCCATACACTGCTGTCAGCACAATCACTCATTTATATAACCTCTTAGCATCCATTCCCAAATGTATATTTTTCATGACATTTTCAATCCACCGAGGCATTTACTCGCTTCTCTTAATCTACATTCTACCTCCACCTCCACTCCTCCCTTTCCTGCCACATTCACAACCAAGTATCTAAAACTATCCACTTCCTCCAATCGCTCTCCCTTAATACTCACTTCCAGTCTGCTGCCACTTTCACCCCTTGTACATCTCATCACCTTACTTTTACTCACAATTATTTTCAATTTCCTTCTTTCAGACACTTTCCCAAACTGTCACTAACTTCCTCAATCCCTCCTCTGATCCTGCTACAAACGCAGTGTCGTCCGCAAACAACAGCTGGCTTATTTCCCACTTTTCTCCATTTTCTTGAACTATCTCCAAATCCTGACCCACCACCCTTGCATTTACCTCTCGTACTACCCCATCCATGTACAAATTGAATGGACAGGGTGACATAATACATCCCTGACGAAGTCCCATCTTTACCTCAAACCATCCACTCTCTCCATTTCTAATCCTGACACGCTCTACTACTCTTGTAAAAACTCTTGACAGCTCCTAGAAGCTTTCCTCCTATCCCGTACATCAGTAACACCTTCCACAGTGCCTTTCTGTCCACCCTATCATAAGCACCTTCCAAATCCACAAAAGCCCAATAAACATCCTTACCTTTTCCTATAGCTTTCTCACATATCTGTCTTACCACAAAATCTGATCTACGCAACCTCTACCTGTCCTAAACCCACACTGTTCCTCACCAATTACTCCCTCTGTTTCTCTCCTAATCCTCTCAATCAAGGCCCTCCCATAAGCCTTCCCAACCACACTTAACAAGCTAATCCCTCTGAAACTACTACACTCACACATGTCCCCTTTTCCCTTGTAAAGTGGAACTATACAGGCACTCCTCCAGTCCTCCGGCACTCTACCCTCTCCTAAAACAAAGATTAAATAACCTCACCAGCCAGTCCACCATCACTGTACCTCCTTTTTCAGACATTCTGCATAACATCCATCCAGAACAGGTGCCTTACCTGCTCTCATGATCTTAACAACTGCCTTCACTTCATCTTTCCTTATTTCTCCTCCATTTTCCTCACTCATCAGTGTCATTTTCTTAGCACTTTCTACTGCAACTACCTTTCCCTCCCTATCCTCCTTCACATTTAGCAACTCCGATGATAGTTTCCGTATTTTTTTCTGCGAATGAAGTCAAGCTCATAGGCCTGTAGTTATTTGGTTTCTTTTTGTCACCTTTTTTGAATATG
>NW_027467738.1:265000-270000 GCF_046742065.1 Oratosquilla oratoria
TTTCATGGATCAGGTTTTCGTGGTAAAGCAGATATGTGATCAACCTTTAGCAAAAATTAAGGATGTATTTTGGGCCTTTATGGATTTGGAAACTGCTCATGACAGGGTAGACATAAAAGCACTGTGGAAGGTTTTGTATATGTATGGGATTGAGGGAATGCTGTTAAGGGCAGTCAAGAGTTTTTACGATGATAGAAGAGTCAATTAGATTTGAAAATGAAAAGAGTGAGTGGTTTGAAATAAGGGTAGGAATGCGACAGGGATGTCATGTTGCCATGGCTGTTCAATGTATACATGGATGGGGTGGTACGGGAGAAGGACAAGGGTAGTGGGAGGTGAACCAGTTGTTGTTTGCTGGCGACACTGCGTTTGTGGCAAGGTCGGAGAAGGGAGTTAGTGGTGGAGTTTGGGAGGGTATGCGATAGGGGAAAATTGAAGGTGAACATAATTGATAGGTGATGAGATGTACGAGGGGAGAGGCTGGCAGTGAGTTGGAAGTAAGTCTTAAAGGAGAGAAGCTGGAGGAAGTTGATAGCTTTAAGTATTTTGGGTCATACGTGGCTGGAAATGTAAGAGTGGGGGTGAAAGGAACTTGTAGATTGAGAAAAGCAAGTAAAAGCCTCCATGAATTAAAAAGTGTCATGATAAATAGGCATCTGGAAATGGATGCAAAGAGGAGAGTATATGAGGGTGCGGTTGTGCCGACGGCACTGTATGTGGTAGAGACATGGGATTTAAGAGGCAAAGGAAAATTTTAGATGTGCTTGAGATGAAATGCCTGAGAAGTATGGTAAGGGTTACAAGGTTGGACAGAGTGAGAAACAAGGTGAGGAGAAGAAAAGGAGATGGCAGATAGAGCTGATGAAAGAGTATTGGGATGGTTTGGACACGTGGAAATAATGAGTGAAGAAATATCAGTAAAAGAGGTGTGGAAGGCAGAGGTGGGTGGAGTGAACTTGAAGGGACGACCGAGAATGAGATGGATGGATGGGGTGAAAAGTACTTTGAGCAAGAGTCATATCTGTTGAGCAAGGAAGGGAGAAGGCAGGAGTAAGGGGCGACTGGAGAACGGCTGCGTATGGATGATACTGTGATATAAGGAAAGAAGGGAGGGTGTGGGGGATGGTGGGTTGGTAGCGATTATGCATGAGTAGTATTTTGATGCATCCCGAAGGGATTTCTCCCCGTCTTCTTTCTTTCTGCATAATGGGACGGAGAGTGCGGGGGAGGGGGTTATCGCTGATTGAATGGAGCGTTCTTGCTGTGGATTACTAAGGATTACAAAGGCGTAGCATGCCGACAGGAGACCTTATGGTCCATATCTTGCTGCGTTGCTTCTGACCCAGGGCAGTGGGTGGGATACATGGATGACCTGTCGTCCATGGGAGCTAAGTGAGAGGGAGGGAAGGGTGGTGGATAGGATTGGAATGGGTGGGAGTGGGTGGTTGCCTTTTGACTTGGCTATTTCCTTTGTAAGGGAGGAAAAGCTCTTTCTGTATAGATAGATATTGATTCTGAATAACAATTGACATGCTTGTTTATGGGACGACTTCACAAATTCTAAATAATTGTTATTATCATTAAACTGAAGTTTATCATGGCTGACTAGTCTATGGGATGGCTTCACGTTGGTTTTCAGAGTTTTGTTAAAACAATCGTCGGGTGTTCATCTTTTATGCTTTCTGGCACTCGACAGGAGAGGTTTATCAATTAAAGCTTTACTCGCTTGTTTATTGATTCTGTAATGACTTATTTCACAATTTTATCTTCAGGTTCGGGTTTGATTGAACTTGCTAGTCTGGATTTATAGCTGGCATGAAGGTCGACCCACCATCGTCCATCCATGCAAGGAATATTGACGTTAACAAACGTAAAAATGAATCTGGCTCATTCAACATCGGCACAAGCAACCCCTTTTTGTCATTCTATGGTTGTCCATAAACAAATGCCTGTAAACATACTTCTTGTGAACGAGGTCTTCTGTGAATACAAGATCCAAGATTGAGTTTTGCAGTGAACTGAAGAAAATGTGTGCATCACCACTGAAACCTGTCACAATGCTCGTTCAGAATTAGAGGTTAAGAGAAGTTTTGCAAACTGTTCCTATCTTTTTTTATAACTGGATATTTGATATTTGTTTGACACTGTTGGTTACTTGTAGTATTTATTTTTATTTTGGGTATCTGTGCTTGTATCAGGTACCATTTTTACTTTAATTCTGGTTACTGTCAAAATATTTTATCGTCTTTGTTGCACTCCCATAGTAACAAGAAGGTCGATATGTTATTTGCTGTACAAAATTAGAGTATAGAATAAAACCATACATAGTTTTCCTAACGGTGGTGTATCTGAAGGATCCTCCGAATTCCTCGCTTCCCAGCCATTCAAGTCTACTCTAAACCTCTATTAAAGACTGAAATCCACCACTTTCCCTGGAATGTTTGTGACAAAAGAAGAACAAATTGCCCACACGGGACAGTCGTTTTCATTTCAAGAATAATAAACATGCATATGGTATGCGAAAGTTTGCCAAAGCTTGTCAATTCATCAAGTATTACTTTGATAATTGTAATATGCGAAAGCGCTCTGCTTGGTTTAGAAGGATGAACATTCTGCAAGAAGAGGCAACAGCACAACATAAGAAACCGTTACTGAAACGACGATTCCGTGCCGTGATCTGGAGCAAATAACTGCTAGGAAAAAGCGCTGCAACACAAACTCTACAAACACACTTCCTTAACACTACCCATACGAAAAGTTAACTAAAGTACACCAACTTAACCGTGTACCTAAGACCGGGAACACAATTGGACTAAAATTCTTAACTACAACAGACTGGCTGCTGGGTGGAGGCCTGATCTTAGGCATGTTAGTATCACTCTAGTCGTCCTGGGAGTGATTTTTGTGCTGGATTGATTTCAGGGCAACCTTAGTGGATTATGGAATTTGGTGTTCTGTAATGGAGTGTTATTTAGAAACTTATGTGTGTATATGCATGTGTGTAGATACATCGTAGGGTGCTGGGGGATAGGATGATGTAGAAAGTGAGTAGGATGATGCTGGGGATGGATGCCTATTGCACCAAAAAGATACATACATAAATGCATTATATATATAATACTCAAATGCACAATTATTCAACGATAAAATTGGGCAATTTTTACGACTACGAGACTTCAATGGAGATTGAAGTCCCGACGACCACCACCACCCTCATGCCAATCCTACAAACAAAAACTTCTGGCTGGCTGCATATTTTCCTTCTAACACATCAAAAGGGATAGACAAGTATAGATTACAAAGAACAAATGGCAAGGGGTGAGCCTGAGATGATAAACAGTTACGAGGAACTTGTGAACCTATTAAGTGTGTCCACGTCTGTTTTTATCTAGCAGGTGAATATCAACATGTCCACAATTTTACGGACGAGTACTGGATTTCACTTTCGTTGTGTTTTGTAATTGTTTTGGCCGCTCCTAGGCACCGGAGGGTTTGAACAGCGATTAAACACATCTAAGTTAACCTTTTCATTATACACTTTAACCTACACCATTAATCGATGAATAAGTATTTAAGTCAGTAAGGTTTGCAGGTTCCAGTCTTTGGTTTGAAGAGTCTATACATATTATACTACTGACCAAGTCACTCGCACACAAAATTCAAGTAAGCCAGACACCACCTGTTCAAATACAGAGGTAAAAAGAATGAAAAATTCATTGTTCAATAATAGAGGTAACAAGAAGGATATTCCAGAGATTTTCCTGGTAGCGTGGGGTCAGAAGAGGAGGGGGAGAGGAGGGAGAGGAGGAACAGGAAGAGGAGAAGAAGGTAAGGGAGGAAGAGAAGGAAGGGGAGGAGAAGGAAGAGAAGAAGGGGAGAAGGCCTTCAATTAGACTATGTCATTTGCTTGAGTGATGACGTCATTGTATTGGAAGTGAGCTCTCCTAATGACCCTCTAGGCGATGCATAGAATAAATAATGGGAGTTGCTGCATTTCCGGTACTCAAAACACCCAACACAAGCACAAACTTCACTCGAGACATCTAGGAAGACTGTGCGCCGAACACGTACACCTAATCCAACACATAAACTAAACTCGAGATGTCTAGAACGACTGCACGCCAAACACAAACACCTAATTCGACACAACACCCAGACCTCGCCGCACAGACTTCTGCCCCACTATCTCACCTACATGCATGAAAAATCGTGTATGATCAATGTGAATATAGTTCAACTTGATATTCATTGGTACACACAGAATAAACTTGTTTCTCAAGGAAACACAGACACTTCACACGAAAACATGCCAAGAGGCGGAAAAATACATACATCATTTTTCTTTTAGTATAATTCAGTTCATTTCTATTTTTCTCTCAGACTCATTTCAGTTTTCTTCTCACTGATTTTTCCCGTCTTTCTACCTTTTCTACAACGTCGTTGTAGCAAGGGGATTTCATCGAAATATTTTTGAGGTCTTTGCCATGATGACATTCTACTCAATGCTTTAGAGCGTTACCACACTGGGCTATTTTTCCTCCGACTCTTGGAGCGTAATTCCAGCCTTCAGCTTTCGGAAAGGAATCTGATCTGCTGGAGGGACATGATTTTCCTCCGGCATATCAAATGTCATTCTATGTAAATTATTGAGAAAACTATATAGTTTGCATAGTGATATTTTGTGTGCGCGCTTTCGAGTATGCAAGTGAATCGGAGGGATCGATGGAGGTGACAAAAGAAAAACAAGTTTTTTCCAACACGATGTATCCCTTCCTTCCTCAACAGACATTCCCCTCTTCCCCAAAGCCCCCTTCACCCCATCCATCCACCTCATCCTAGGACGTCCCCTCATGTTCACTCCCTCCACATCTGCCTTCCATACCTCTTTTACTAGTCTTTCTTCACTCATTCTTTCCATGTGTCCAAACCATCCTAATATTCTTTCATCAACCCTATCTCCCAAATCCTTTTTCACCCCTGTTCTCCTCCTCACCTCCTCA